>NC_045771.1:34303213-34430713 GCF_008692025.1 Phocoena sinus | reverse complement strand
AAAAGCTGCAAAGAAGAGTCTTTCCTTTCCTTCTCTTCTACTTTGTCTTCTTACTCAGTTTCATTTTCTTCTTCTTCACTGTGAAAGACAGAGAGGAGCTTTAGTCATCTGATGGGGAAGTGATAAGAAGTTTGGTGGCTCTGGCCGTCCTTCCAAAGTGTTGTGTGATCCTGATCCTGTTAATTTTCCATAGCACCCTATACACTGGCTACCACAGCACCGCGTTATAATGAAATGTACACATACATAGTTGGTTCTCCCAAGGCAGGACTATTTCATTCTATGCCCCTATTACCTAGTAAAATGTCTAACAAATGGCAGGCCCTTGGTAAAAAATTGGTGACTGAACTGAACACATTCTGAAGCAGGGCTGAGAGCCCCAGCATTAACCCAGTAGTGGTTGTTGTTAAAACTGTAACATTAGCACGGACGGCCGGAAGAGTATGTGTCATCCCTGTGCCACAGTGATAACACAAGAGGAGATGTCGGCCTCATCGATCGCATGCTCTGCTAGGCATCGTGTTCACTCCAGCCTCAGAGTCCTAATAAGGAAGCCTGCTGAAAAGGGAGTCTGGTTTCCTATTAATTCCACTAGATCATCATTTGAATGGATTAGATAGCCAAGCTACCTAATAACCACTGGATATTGTGTATGTGTTTACTGGCCTAAATATGTGCCAGTTGTGGCAAGTACTCGAAGTACCTTCCTTTCCCTTACTTTCCATATCCAGTCCATCACTAGACCTGGATATGAAGGCAGACTCTGGAACCAAAATGCCTGGTTTCAAAGCCTGGCTCTACCACTGACAAGCAGTGTGACCCTGGGGAAATGACCCAGTTTCTCTGTACTTCAGTTTTCTTATCTGTATAACAGAGAAAATAATAGTACTGATCCGTAAGTTTCGTCCAAGTATTATGTGAATTAAAATACATAGACATGGCGCTTCCGTGGTGGCGCAGTGGTTGAGAGTCCGCCTGCCGATGCAGGGGACGTGGGTTCGTGCCCCGGTCCGGGAAGATCCCACATGCCGCGGAGCGGCTGGGCCCGTGAGCCATGGCCGCTGAGCCTGTGAGTCCGGAGCCTGTGCTCCTCAATGGGAGAGGCCACAACAGTGAGAGGCCTGCGTACCGCAAAAAATTTAAAATAAATAAATAAATAAATAAAAATACATAAACACTTAAAACAGCACCACTCAGTGTGATTTATTTATCTAACCTACTCTCTCCCATTCAACCCCATAGCCATTATCTTAGATTACTCCTACATCCTTTCCTGCCTGGTCTAGCCTCTAAGGTCCCTTGCTCTAAAGTGTCCTCCAGTCACCTTTCCTGGAATGCCCATCTCTTGCTTAAAAACTCTCTATGAGGGACTTCCCTGGCAGTCCAGTGGTTAAGACTTTGTCCTCCAATGCAGGGGGTGCAGGCCCAATCCCTGGTTGGGGAGCTAAGATCCCACATGCCTCGTGGCCAAAAAAACCCAAACATAAAGCAGAAGCAACACTATAACAAATTCAATAAAGACTTTAAAAATGGTCCACATCCAAAAAAAAAAAATTCTCCACGACTTCTCATCCAAAGTCCAGGAAGTCACCGTGCTTTCATAAATTCCTGCATATTCATGTTAATCTTATTTTACTCAGCCTCCCGCTCATTTGCTCCAACCCTGAGCTGCAGTCAATCAGACTCTTAATAATTTCCAATATTCAATGTGCCCTTTCTCATCTCCATAACTTGGCATATACCCTCTTCACTAGAACACATACCACTGTTAACTTCAGGTCGCACTTTAAGACAACTCAAAAACTTCTCTGTGAAACTGTTTCTGATCCTTTCAATCCACACCCCTAGCCTCACCACTGCAAAACACATCGCACTGTTCTTCAATTATTTGCTTATACATCTTCCTAGGCTGAATTTCTTGGGAGAAAGGCCAATACATTTCCCATCATTGTATTTCAAATCCCTAAACCCATGACTATCAATTAAATAAATGATTATTGAATGAATGCATTTGTGCCCACTTGCCTTTCCTAACAGTTAGCTTAATTAGAACATACCATTACTGTGAGTTCATCCACTATTTGCTTTGACCAAGGCAAACATTTAAATCCCTTAAAGCAAAATTTCACAGAACCTAAAATTATATGCTATCCGGCTTGTCAAGAATAGCTCCTAAGAGCGAGTATAGTTTAATGCAGTGGTTCTCAAAGTGTGGTCCCTGGACCAGAGGCATCAGAATTACCTGAGAAACCCTTAGAAATGTAAAGTTTTGGTCAACTCTCCAGACATAATGAATCAGAAACTCGGGGGATGGAGCCCAGCAATCTGTGTTCTAATAAGCCCTCCAAGTGATTCGGATATACTCTCAAGTTTGAAAATCACTGGAGTAATTAGAGCAGTCTGAACCAGACCGCCTGAGTTCAATTACCAGCTCTACTCAGTATCAGCAGTTAGACAGTAGAACGTTACTTAACCTCTCTGTGTCTCAGCTTCTTCATCTATAATACAAGAATCATAATGATTAGGGTTGTTATGATGATTAAATGAGTTAATGCACAGAAAGTACTTACCACAGTGCTTAATCGGTTAATGATACTTAATTAAGTCTAGCTCTTATTCTCACAAAATCACTATCTTCATGAAATTTATTCTCTATGAGGTGTTCTTCATATTTCCTCATTCTTTTGATTTCATATCCAGAATCTATTTTCATGCTGGTGAATACGACTACTGATAAGTTTGTTGAGAACCAGGACTGAACAAAATAGGGCTTCCAGGCCACTAGAAGTCACTGTACCTCCCCACACAGGTCTGCAATAAGATTCCATGAATGGAAGGAGAATTTGTTTTCTATTCTAAAATTAATTGGCTCACGATCTAACAAATGCTGCCTTTGTTTGTTTTTTTTGGGTTTTTTTTGCGGTACGCGGGCCTCTCACCGTTGTGGCCTCTCCCGTTGCGGAGCACAGGCTCCGGGCGCGCAGGCTCAGCAGCCGTGGCTCACGGGCCTTTGGTTTTTTATAACATATCCTCATAGTTTTATACAGATTTCTTTTCTAACATGCTTTTCCATTCTTCAGTAGTTTTATCCTTGATAATAGTAACTACTTATCAAGATGAATACCATCCACCAAAAGGAAGGCATTTCAAGAAAAAATATCCCCCAAATGCAAAACTGTCTAAAAAATGTTTAGGTAAGAAAATGTTTTGGTGTAGGCAGAATATTTTGAAACATTATTTTTCTAGAAAATGGAATGCTCATCCATTCTGCCTGCTGTTAGAAACTGTACACCTTCCAAATATTTAACAGCATTTCAATCTCAGAATTCTTAAAATTAAAAAAAATAGTTTTACAGTGGCAAAGTGACAAAGTGTACAGGTACAAAATTTCATGGGAAAATGTCTGGAAGTATTTTTTGCGTTCATTACCAGTTAGAAAATTGCATTTATACTCGTTACTGTTTGTAATATTATCCAGAGTTAGGGCCACTATTTTGCTTTTTATTATCTTGAGGAGAAGGAAAATTATGTACATTATAAAAACACGCATGCATTCGTATACACGAGACAGAGCTAAGTTTAAATTCTTTTAAAATGTGTATATTCCCTGGTAATGCAAGCAATTGTCTTATGGCAGTCAGCCTTTTGGGAAATATTTAAATCAAAAGCAACTTCTCTAGCACTGAAACAGGTCAGTGGCCTTGTATGCAATCCTTTGCCCAGCAATGCATAAATTTTTGTTTCAGAAAACTTCTGGTGAGGTATTTCTCAGCTTTCTTAGAAATCTTTCTCATTCTTTGTCACATAAACATTCACTCTACTGATGTCTTAGCACACTAAATTTTATTATTCAGAGAGTTAATATGGAATTGTAGGCCTGTACTTCAACTATGGCATTTTAATTATTTTGAATGCATCTTAACTAGGACATGATTGAAATGAAACCCTTAAAAGAGGTAAATAATCTTGTGATTAATATTGGAAAGAGATGAAAAAGGCTACAATGAAAAACTCTGAATAGCATGTTTAATTTTAGGTATCCCAATTTGAGAAGGCAAATTAAAGAAAGATTCAAAAATTCAAAATGATTAAGAGAAAAGGTGACGGTAATTAATGAAGAAAGCGTACAGGATTTCACTTGGTAGAACATGGTGAAGCAGTGCTTAGTGGTAGAGATGATAATTTACTGATATTTAAGGAATATGAACAATGAGAAAGAATATAATTTTCTAAAAATATTGGTACAGTGGGAATTATTAGGAATATTTGGAGGAATTTTTAAGGCAAAAAGATGAAAAGAACCCAAGAAGAAAATTGGATGGTGATACAGATTTATAGTTTAGGTCCGTAACACTAAAACAACCTCTTTCAATAGTTGACTAACTCACATGTCAGCTGATTTTTATGCATATAAATATAGTACAGAGAGTACAGTGTTTTGTATGTTTTAAAGAAAATTAGTGGTCAAAATTAGGCCCAACTTCTGAACCTTGGAGTTCATAATCAGTAAACATAGAAATAAAATGCAAATACCTTGCTTAAACACACTAAGTTACTATTTCAAATTCCCTATTACAGTCTTAGAACAGTCCTATCTATTAATATATTAGTGTTAAAACAATATTAAACAAAAGGTGTTCTCTAGCTAGACAGACAACTCCTATTGCTATTAGAAGAAATCTCATGAGTTAATTCATCAAAAAAACAAACAAACAACCATTTTGGTGTGTTTCTTGAGATATGTATCAGACTTTACATAAAATGTTGGCATACAAATTTCAGGTACAGGCAGCCTGATACCAGAGACGATATGGATGAAGTTAAAAGATAAATGAGTACCGATTCTGAAAATTTGGATCCTAGTATTGATTTGCTCACTTCACCGGGTGATCTGAAGCAAGCCATCTGCTCTTTAAGTCCCTGCTTCCCCATATCTGTAACGGGAATAATGTAGGGGGATATGTGAATCAGTTGGATAAGATAATCTATAACAAGTGCTTAATAAGATAAAGCTCTAAATAAATAAAATGAACACTTTTTGGTAAAAAGCCTCATTTTGAGTAAAAAGATCATGCAAATAACTTATTATTCATCCAAGTTCAATTTCTTAGAGAAATGAGGTTTTCTTGGATTAAGATAAAGCTATTTATTGTACGAGTTGCATGGACAAAAGTCATTTCACAGTATTAAATGCCATAATTTCAGCCATTACTTACAAATTATAATTTGTGTATCTCGAATGCTTAAATGTCTTTTTATGTTATCTATTGCTATATAACATGTTTTCCAAAATACTATCTAATCCTATCTCATGATTATGTGGGTCACAAATTGTGATAGGTCTGGGCTGAACAATTCTCATGCTCCATGGGCATCAACTGAGGTCACTTGGCACTGTTTTGTTAGTGACTGATCTGGTCTGGAAGATCCCACTTAGGTTCATTTACATCACTAGAACCTTGACAAGAATGTCTGGAGGGCTGAGCTCAGCAGAACCACTCTTCCCTTCTACGTAGCCCCATTGCCTCTGATCATGGTTTCTGCAGCATGAACTTCTTACATAAAGTTGGACTTCTTACGGGAAGCTCGGGGCTCTAAAAAATCAAGATAGAACTGCCAGTCTTCTCAAAGGCTGGTCCCAGAAACGGCATGGCATCACCTCCAACATACTCCTTTATCAAAGCAGTCATAGACCGCCTAGATTCCAGGAGAGAGAAAATAGACCCTATGTCTCAATAGGACATGTGTCAAGAATGTGTGGCCATTTTTAACTGCCACAACGCATTTCTGAAGATAACTAAAATATGTATGTAAATAAAATATTCCTGAAATATTTTTCAGGTAAATCAAGAAGACTGTAGCTTTAGTTTTAGTAAAATATTTCCATTCAGTCGAATTGATACAATTATGAGTCATTTTAGTACAAACGGTGAAGCCAGTTATGTGCCTCGTTATGAGCCTTAACTTAGACTAATGTTTACCAGTACAAGATTAAAAGAATAGTTCCATTTATCTGATATAGCTGGACAGATGATCAAGCAATGGACCCCAAAGATGGGGCCCTGGGACATAACAATAGGACAATATATGTGGAGGAAAGAAGCTGGTGGAAAGAATTTGGAGATATGACTAACATGTTTCTTTTAACAATTTGTGTGGCATAAGAGAGATTTATTTTATTTATTTTGTGATTAACTGTATTCTTTTATAGACAATGACTGGATATTTTAAAAGGTAATCATGTAGCGCAATTAAGCCAGGTTCTATATAGAATTAAACTAAATATGACATATAATCTCTTTTGACCCCTCTTGAAAGTTGTGCAGAATAGCTGGTATAAAACAAGAAAAAAAAATTAACTCAAAAGGAAATAAACTATTCTCAATCATACTGCCAATGGAGAGATTTTATGGAATATTCACTTAACGGTGGTATTTGGGAAATGAACTAGCAACTGTATCACATAAGAGCTCCAAAATGCATAATTATTTCCGGAAGACAAACTGTGATTGCATCCAAGTGATAAAATGCCATATTCCAATAATGTTCTTTTATAATTGTAAACTCTGAGGCTTGTCACTAACTTACCCATTTCAGTTAAAATTGTTAATAACGTGATACTTTATCAGAGAAGCCTAACATTTAAAAAAAGTCTTTAATATATGAATTTGTTACAAACTGTCCCTTTATTTCAAATATAATCTTATAATTATATTTCAGAACTTTAGAAGTTCAGTATTTAAAACATTTAACAATTGCCCTGTATTGTAAAGTGAAAATACCCATATATGTGAATCACATTAATAGAGATGATTTACTAAAAGTTAAAGGGCACTTAGTTTGGAAAATATAAATAATTTCACTTAAGCAGTAAGACAGTACTATAATCAAGGTCAACATAGCATATTCTCTGCTATCAGTATTATTTCATGTGAATAAATATAAGATTTTAATGATTTGAAACCATCATTTGAACACATACTATCTGTATATAATGTTATATAAACTGCCACTAAGTATAAAATAGTCTGTTTAATTGTAGAAATTTCCTTTTTATTGTAGCCTAGTTAGAAAATGTGAAAACATGGTAGTAGAAAATGTGAAAACATGGTAGAAGTTATTATGGGAGTAGTTTGTTTTCCACTCTTCTACACACATTATAAATAAATTCATGATTATAATTGGTATTGAGGAAACTAAAAGTATAAAATATATAATTTGAAATTCATTCTTTAAAAATAACTTTTGCTAACTCTGATACAGATGATGACTATACCACCTTGAGACCATGTTCTCTGCTAAGCTACAAACTGGGATGGTGGGGCAAGGTTTATATAAAGAATAGAACACTGAAATGTTTTTTTTTTTTTTTCAGAGATAAGCTTTTCTATGGTTATTTCATTTTCTGGTTTTCAGAAGTCTTGCATTAAATGAGAACCCTCTGTTGGTAGCTCCTGCATTTGCCTGTTTCTGGTGTTAATTATCTTTTGTTTGCCCTTGGTAATCCTGAGGTTGGTATGCAGATGATATGAAGCCTGCAGAATCATCTCAAAGTGTAAAAAACAATGGCATTGTCAATTCTGCAACACAACACTTTATAAATTATGAATGCTATCCACATTAAGGAGAGTAGTAGACTTTTAAAATTACTTCCATGAATAGATTGAATTACAAGTATTATTACATTTCATTTTATTAAGTGCATCTTCGTAGTTATTAGAGCAAATGAACATGTTCTCTCAATTACATAATAACATTAGAACTAAAAATTATGCATCAGCACTCCCAGATGCATAATGCAGCATTGTATATTTATCACTCTGAACAATATTTTTGAGCTTATCTAAAGGCAATTATTACCTATTGAACAATATTATTATATTGGTTTATTAAAATTCAGTTTAGCAACCACCTCTTTTATAAAAAGCTCTAGGTATTTTCAATTTTTTTCAAAGAAACAATGTATACAACTAGTCCAGTTTACTTATATTTGATGATGCTTGTCTTACTATAAAATCATGAGATTGTATACCGATAACAGGAAAACAGTCACTAAAATATGATATCCTAGATTAGCTATTTACATTATAGGAAAACCAATTGAAAATATTATTTCTAAAAGTTTTACTTGTCTAATTTGAAAGCTGTAGTTCAATATCATAATAATACATTCATATTAACGTTGTGAGATTTTAAACAAAGGGTTACAAGTTATAAATATGATTACAATCTGCCTAGATCTATAGGATCAATTTAAAAGTATTTCTGCTAGTCTAGGTGACTTGTAAATATCAGTTTTCAATAGAAATACTTTTATATATCACATTTAACATTCTAAACTCAACTCTTGTTAATTTTGCTTTAATTAATGGTCGACGGTTTAAAAAGAATGATTATTGCATATTACATTTGAATATTCAATGCTTCAAATTAAAATTTTTCTTTTCTTATATTTCATAAACTGTTTTGCTTTGATGTTAAGTATTATTAGAACGTTATTTATGTTAATAAGGTTTTTAAAATAAATTTAGTTAGAACTGAATATAGCAATTTCCAATATCAACACTACTTTGCACAAATGCACAAAACACCACCAATGTCTTTAAGTGTGGTGGAAGATAGCAATTGAGCTATCATTAATGTAACAAGATAAATAAAAGTTACTTTATAGTTTTTGAACAGCTATGGAACATGGACTTTATTAAGAATGCAAGACAACAGCTTAATTGACCTGAATTTGTGAATCCAAATTTTAGCAATAGTAAAATGAGTTAGTCTTTTACATTGGTTAACTTAGTGTATTATCATCCATTTGATTTAGCAAGCACATTGTTTGTATTATTTATAGTGAAAGTGAAAGTTATGATTTATACAATAAGAAAAGGCAATTATTATCTATTGACTGAATAATATTATTTTACCTGTTTATTAAAATGCGATTTAAGATTTATAAGGAAATATCTTTCAATTATATGTTTAGGTATATTTCTTGTTTAAACTTCTTACACGAATACGAATTTCTTAATTGCCCTTTTTCTAAATAAGGACTGATTTATTTATAAAATTTTCTAATCCTTCCAGCAGAAGGGAAAAATGTGCAACATTTCACAGGAAGAAATATTCTATGACTACACTGACAAAATACATTTAGATCGAGTATTTTCATTACTGTTTAAAGAGATATAAGCCAATATGACTCATTCACCCACGTATTTAAGCGAACAACAAATACCATCTCTAAGATATTTTTAGAATATTCATCTTTTTATATTTCTCTCCAAATGGTATGCACAATTTATAGGGCATACAGCACAGCAAATCTAAATTTTTCTTAATCTGCCTCCAATTCTTTTGTGTTTCCTTCTTGCTTAAGAAGTTTCAGATATGAAAGTGTTAATAATGTCTTTAAAAATAACTTCTATTTAAGAAGAAAAAATCATGTTACTTCTTAATCTTTCTAATTCTGTTCTCATAAGATGAACTTGGATTTGTTTCTTTAACACTGAATCCTTTAATAGACACCTGATTTCTTCACTAATGAAAGGAATGACATCAGATTCCTAGGTAAGTACTATTAAATAAGTCACACACAATAGTAACACTGTTTCGTGTAACAGAAAATAAATATTTGGTTCAGTCTCCTGTATATGCCTTTTTTTTTGGTAATGCAGTGATTAAGGACAGGTAAATAGCATGCAAAAGATTATGCAGTAGTTTGCAGTTTGCCTTTTGACCATCACTGAAAAATTTCTGCTAGGAAGTGAAAGCCAGGCATAATTCACTAAAATTACACTGAATGCCTCGTGATCAATAGAGATAAATCTAGTTTTGTTGTTAAATCGATTCTCCCCTTTATAGAGATATACTGTCTTGATTGTTTTAAGAATAATTGTTTCACTAAGGATTTTTATGGTGATTAGGAAAAGGTAAACAACAGAAAACTTAATGCACCTCCTTGGCATTGCCAGCATTTCAAGTTAATTTGCTAGAGATAGCAATAGAGATTATATCATTTTGAGCAATAATGTTTTCCTGAAAGAAATTCAGTGAGGCTGATTTCCTTTCAGAAATAAGCAACCTCTGTGTTTGTTTTACTTTTATAAAATTTGCAGATCTTGCCAATATAAATATTCACTAATGCATAGGCTCTCTTATAGCTTTTATCACTTTCCTTGATTTCTTGGCATAGATCACACTGAAAAAGTCCAGATAATTTTTTTTTTTTTTGTATTACAAAAATGTTTAGACTAGACTCAGGGACAAAGGTAGACCCTAAGGATTGCTTACAGTGGTGTTGCTGAATTATTTCTTAACTGTGTGTGTGTGTTCTACCCAGTTTCCAATTTTTACTAAAACATTTCCTATTTTAAATATTCCATAAACAATGATTCAAATGCAGTACACTTAAACACTAAGGGTGAAAGAAAAACATGAATTTAAGTAATAAACCATTGTTCTATTTTTAAAAGAACTGAAACAAAAAATACTAAATATACTTTACTGAATGGTTTTAGTGAAACAACCGATTTAATGCTAGATATATATAAATGGATAATAAATACAAATATAATTTAATTCATATATTTGTATAATGTATTATCATTTATATATCCCTTTATAGAGAGTAAAGTATTTTAATGAGCAATAGGGAATATTTCTTATAAAATCTTAAATTATCAAATCACATGCTTTTGTAAATAACATAATTTTATAAATAATAATATCATAGAATGAGCTCATTTTGAAATTTTATTAAAATCTAAAGCTTAATGTGAGGTATTCCTTTGGGTCAATAACAATCTCACTGGTATATATCTAAGGTAATTATATTTCAGATAAACAATTTCTATTTTCCCATAACACAGCTAAAATATACAATAAGACAAAGTTGTAAATATTTTAGTCAGGAAGCAAATCCTATACTTTCTTCCTACCTGTATGCACGTATTATAAAATAGAAACAAAGCATTTAAACAATTCATGAATATAACATATTTTGAATTTATCAATAAGAAAGAAGAATCCTAAACAATATTATAGCATGGCTTCTTCCTCTGAAACACAAAAGAAATAATACTGTTAGCATGCAAATTTTTATTACTCATTTTCTTAATGCCAAGTAAATTTTAACCCATAACAATCTACTTAAACCCTTCTGAGAGGCAATTTTGTGTGTATGTGTGTATACAAAGTCGCTTTACCAGTGAAGTTTTGGCTTTTCAACAATTATTTAGGTTAAGCTATCAACTATTCACAGATTTCATCATATATACAGAAATTATCTTAAAAATGTTTCAATATTGAGGAAGATACAGATTGTTATGTTTAAGTATGTCTTAAAACATAAATCATTTTTCCATTCAGTGAGCTAGTAACTATGGTAAATAAAACTCAAGGAAGCTAAACAAAATCAAAGCAGTTGTGACTTCCAAACAGAAAACACATTACAAGTCACAGACTGGAAAAGCTGACAACTTCTCAAGCAGGGGTGTTAATGTAGGAGCTGTGTATGGCATTGTTGTAACACTGAAATTTATGAAACGCACTTCCCTTCTGTATTTGATGTACTTCCATTGACCCGACCCCAGCGCTGTGTAAAGAAGAAGGCTGCCAGGTAATTCTTTCCTTGATTTCTTTGTAATGGATATAAATGAAATAAAAATGATCCAGTTTTATTTAGAAACGAAACATTTAGTGGAATATAAAAGGCATACTTGTAGGAAATTGGTACATGTATTTAAAAAGGAGTGTGCTCCACCGCCTCAGTACCTGGATAATGGTTACTGCTCACATGACCCTCATAAACACTTTACTTCAGGCTTTCACAGTTAGAAACAAAATTAACCCTTTAAAAAAGCTCCAAATTATCTGCGGAAAATTCACATGCCAGTGGTTACTTTTTCTCATGGAAACGTGACAAGGCCAGAAGATATGCTTTGAGGTCACAGGCCACAAGTAACCTTATACATATTAACCATCCTGCTATATATTAATGTACCAAGATTTCAGCAGGCTCTGGAACATTAAACCTTCTGTCATTCTTGTCCCTACTGAGTTTGATTCTGCTGAGGTTTAGTGGAATTATAAACACATATGAAAATATGCATAATATATTTCTTTTTTGAAGTGATTATAATGTGATGTTTCTGCACTGCCAGCATTCATAATAAAGCAAATGTGATGTTTCTGTGCAATATGACATCCACCGTAATCTTATTAACATGTAAGCAGCATAAAACAAAACATGCACTGTATTACCTGCTTTATTTAAAGGCATAGAACAAATAGATTAATTAATGTAAACTTTTATGATCTTCGGCAACAGACACGTGCCGTCAAGTTTGGAAATCCTTGCAGTCGCAGACACAGGTGTGTCAAAAGAAGGGTTTTAACAATTGTTAAGTTCTCCCTTAACAAATAAAACAATAATATCCAAACTAACTACGTGTAGTTTTAAATCGATTGATCATTTTGAACACCCAGAGAAGATGAATGACAGTGAGCAACATTTACCTGACACCCTTGAATATTTCACAGAGACAAGTTGATATGAGTTTGTATAAATACTAATATTAAGCAGAATTAGCTTTGGAAAAAATAAAGAAATTGTACTGAGGTGAAAATTGTCACTGTCAGGAGAAATGAAGTTATATCAGAGAACAAGTGACATACAATTTTCTCTAGAGTGTTTTTAATAAAAATAGCTTTTCTTTGAATATTTTGAAGTCAGACATGAGAGGCAATCTGGGCGTTTGTCAGAGTTTGAGAGTGTGAAAAATTGCTGCCTTAAATCATTTAAGCTGAAAAGCAACTTCTTCCTGCTGAGATAATTTCACGTTGACTTACCGTGCAAGCCCTTCAGGCATTCCCAGCTCAGAGCAGAAGTTTTCAAGGGAAAAACACAGAGCGAGAACATGGGAGAAGCTGGGACAAGAATCAGCAGCAACTCCAGGCGTTCACGCACATCTGACTTTGATTAATTAGAGAGCTGCTTTTCTATGTCCACATGTACTGCCTGATGGAAAGGTAGAGTGGACCGGGATACACAAACTTGGAGTTGACTCTGTTAGGTTTCAGCAGGTTTTGACACCTTCTACCAAGCTTGCAGAATCGCTGCTTAGGGAGGACTAAATTGCTGAAGCAGACTTTTAAGTTATTCATTTTCCTAATGCAGAGAAATTATCTGAACTGCAATAGATTTGATTTTCAACAGTGAATAAATCAGTTACTGTAAATGTTTAGGTTAGATGAACAACTATCTTGCTGCATAATGAAGGAGGAGTTATTTCCACTTTGAGGGGGAAAGTTTTTTGATGTAACTATTCATTTTTGCATTTAAGTACCACTCTATATGATGTTTTCCCTTTTATTTATTTATTTATTTATTTATTTATTTATTTTTAAACATCTTTATTGGGGTATAATTGCTTTACAATGGTGTGTTAGTTTCTGCTTTACAACAAAGTGAATCAGCTATACATATAC
Source organism: Phocoena sinus (assembly GCF_008692025.1). NCBI lineage: Eukaryota > Metazoa > Chordata > Mammalia > Artiodactyla > Phocoenidae > Phocoena > Phocoena sinus. The sequence goes on along the minus strand of NC_045771.1, from coordinate 34,417,228 downwards.
ATATGTTCCCATATGTCTTCCCTCTTGCGTCTCCCTCCCTCCCACTCTCCCCATCCCACCCTTCCAGGCTGTCACAAAGCACCGAGCTAATATCCCTGTGCCTTGCGGCTGCTTCCCCCCAGCTATCTACCTTACTACGTTTGTTAGTGTGTATATGTCCATGACTCTCTCTCGCCCTGTCAAAACTCACCCTTCCCCCTCCCCATATCCTTAAGTCCGTTCTCCAGTAGGTCTGCGTCTTTATTCCTATCTTACCCCTAGGTTCTTCATGACATTTTTTTCCCTTAAATTCCATATATATGTGTTAGCATACGGTATTTGTCTTTTTCTTTCTGACTTACTTCACTCTGTATGACAGATTCTAGGTCTATCCATCTCATTACAAATAGCTCAATTTCATTTCTTTTTAAGGCTGAGTAATATTCCATTGTGTATATGTGCCACATCTTCTTTATCCATTCATCCGATGATGGGCGCTTAGGTTGTTTCCATGTCCTGGCTATTGTAAATAGAGCTGCAATGAACATTTTGGTACATGACTCTCTTTGAATTTTGGTTTTCTCAGGGTATATGCCAAGTAGTGGGATTGCTGGGTCATATGGTAATTCTATTTGTAGTTTTTTAAGGAACCTCCATACTGTTCTCCACAGTGGCTGAACCAATTCACATTCCCACCAGCAGTGCAAGAGTGTCCCCTTTTCTCCACACCCTCTCCAGCATTTATTGTTTCTTGATTTTTTGATGATGGCCATTCTGACTGGTGTGAGATGATATCTCATTGTAGTTTTGATTTGCATTTCTCTAATGATTAATGATGTTGAGCATTCTTTCATGTGTTTGTTGGCATTCTGTATATCTTCTTTGGAGAAATGTCTATTTAGGTCTTCTGCCCATTTTTGGATGGGGTTGTTTGTTTTTTTGTTATTGAGCTGCATGAGCTGCTTGTAAATTTTGGAGATTAATCCTTTGTCAGTTGCTTCATTTGCAAATGTTTTCTCCCATTCTGAGGGTTGTCTTTTGGTCTTGGTTATGGTCTCCTTTGCTGTGCAAAAGCTTTGAAGTTTCATTAGGTCCCATTTGTTTATTTTTGTTTTTATTTCCATTACTCTAGGAGGTGGGTCAGAAAGGATCTTGCTGTGATTTATGTCATAGAGTGTTCTTCCTATGTTTTCTTCTAAGAGTTTGATAGTTTCTGGCTTTACATTTAGGTCTTTAATCCATTTTGAGCTTATTTTTGTGTATGGTGTTAGGGAGTGATCTAATCTCATACTTTTACATGTACCTGTCCAGTTTTCCCAGCACCATTTATTGAAGAGGCTGTCCTTTCTCCACTGTACATTCCGGCCTCCTTTATCAAAGATAAGGTGTCCATATGTGCGTGGGTTTATCTCTGGGCTTTCTATCCTGTTCCACTGATCTATCTTTCTGTTTTTGTGCCAGTACCATACTGTCTTGATTACTGTTGCTTTGTAATATAGTCTGAAGTCAGGGAGCCTTATTCCTCCAGCTCCTTTTTTCGTTCTCAAGATTGCTTTGGCTATTCGGGGTCTTTTGTGTTTCCATACAAATTGCGAAATTTTTTGTTCTAGTTCTGTGAAAAATGCCAGTGGTAGTTTGATAGGGATTGCATTGAATCTGTAGATTGCTTTGGGTATTAGAGTCATTTTCACAATGTTGATTCTTCCCATCCAAGAACATGGTATATCTCTCCATCTATTTATATCATCTTTAATTTCTTTCATCAGTGTCTTATAATTTTCTGCATACAGGTCTTTCGTATCCTTAGGTAGGTTTATTCCTAGATATTTTATTCTTTTTGTTGCAATGGTAAATGGGAGTGTTTTCTTGACTTCACTTTCAGATTTTTCATCATTAGTATATAGGAATGCCATAGATTTCTGTGCATTAATTTTGTATCCTGCTACTTTACCAAATTCATTGATTAGCTCTAGTAGTTTTCTGGTAGCATCTTTAGGATTCTCTATGTATAGTATCATGTCATCTGCAAACAGTGACAGCTTTACTTCTTCTTTTCCGATTTGGATTCCTTTTATTTCCTTTTCTTCTCTGATTGCTGTGGCAAAAACTTCCAAAACTATGTTGAATAAGAGTGGTGAGAGTGGGCAACCTTGTCTTGTTCCTGATCTTAGTGGAAATGCTTTCAGTTTTTCACCATTGAGGATGATGTTTGCTGTGGGCTTGTCATATATGGCTTTTATTATGTTTAGGAAAGTTCCCTCTATGCCTACTTTCTGGAGGGTTTTTATCATAAATGGGTGTTGAATTTTGTCGAAAGCTTTCTCTGCATCTATTGAGATGATCATATGGTTTTTTCTCCTTCAATTTGTTAATATAGTTTATCACATTGATAGATTTGCGTATATTGAAGAATCCTTGCATTCCTGGAATAAACCCCACTTGATCATGGTGTATGATCCTTTTAATGTGCTGTTGGATTCTGTTTGCTAGTATTTTGTTGAGGATTTTTGCATCTATGTTCATCAGTGATATTGGCCTGTAGTTTTCTTTCTTTGTGACATCCTTGTCTGGTTTTGGTATCAAGGTGATGGTGGCTTCGTAGAAGGAATTTGGGAGTGTTCCTCCCTCTGCTATATTTTGGAAGAGTTTGAGAAGGATAGGTGTTAGCTCTTCTCTAAACGTTTGATAGAATTCACCTGTGAAGCCATCTGGTCCTGGGCTTTTGTTTGTTGGAAGGTTTTTAATCACAGTTTCAATTTCAGTGCTTGTGATTGGTCTGTTCATATTTTCTATTTCTTCCTGATTCAGTCTTGGCAGGTTGTGCATTTCTAAGAATTTGTCCATTTCTTCCAGATTGTCCATTTTATTGGCATAGAGTTGCTTGTAGTAATCTCTCATGATTTTTTTTATTTCTGCAGTGTCAGTTGTTACTTCTCCTTTTTCATTTCTAATTCTATTGATTTGAGTCTTCTCCCTTTTTTTCTTGATGAGTCTGGCTAGTGGTTTATCTATTTTGTTTATCTTCTCAAAGAACCAGCTTTTAGTTTTATTGATCTTTGCTATTGTTTCCTTCATTTCTTTTTCATTTATTTCTGATCTGATTTTTATGATTTCTTTCCTTCTGCTAGCTTTGGGGTTTTTTTGTTCTTCTTTCTCTAATTGCTTGAGGTGCAAGGTTAGGTTGTTTATTCGAGATGTTTCCTGCTTCTTAAGGTGGGCTTGTATTGCTATAAACTTCCCCCTTAGAACTGCTTTTGCTGCATCCCATAGGTTTTGGGTCGTTGTGTCTCCATTGTCATTTGTTTCTAGGTATTTTTTTATTTCCTCTTTGATTTCTTCAGTGATCACTTCATTATTAAGTAGTGTATTGTTTAGCCTCCATGTGTTTGTATTTTTTACAGATCTTTTCCTGTAATTGATATCTAGTCTCATGGCGTTGTGGTCGGAAAAGATACTTGATACAATTTCAGTTTTCTTAAATTTACCAAGGCTTGATTTGTGACCCAAGATATGATCTATCCTGGAGAATGTTCCATGAGCACTTGAGAAAAATGTGTATTCTGTTGTTTTTGGATGGAGTGTCCTATAAATATCAATTAAGTCCATCTTGTTTAATGTATCATTTAAAGCTTGTGTTTCCTTATTTATTTTCATTTTGGATGATCTGTCCATGGGTGAAAGTGGGGTGTTAAAGTCCCCTACTATGAATGTGTTACTGTTGATCTCCCCTTTTATGGTTGTTAGTATTTGCCTTATGTATTGAGGTGCTCCTATGTTGGGTGCATAAATATTTACAATTGTTATATCTTCTTCTTGGATCGATCCCTTGATCATTATGTAGTGTCCTTCTTTGTCCCTTTTAATAGTCCTTATTTTAAAGTCTATTTTGTCTGATATGAGAATTGCTACTCCAGCTTTCTTTTGGTTTCCATTTGCATGGAATATCTTTTTCCATCCCCTTACTTTCAGTCTGTATGTGTCTCTAGTTCTGAAGTGGGTCTCTTGTAGACAGCATATATAAGGGTCTTGTTTTTGTATCCATTCAGCCAATCTGTGTCTTTTGGTGGGAGCATTTAGTCCATTTACATTTAAGGTAATTATTGATATGTATGTTCCTATTTCCATTTTATATACTGTTTTGGGTTCGCTACTATAGGTCATTTCCTTCTCTTGTGTTTCGTGTCTAGAGAAGTTCCTTTAGCATTTGTTGTAAAGCTGGTTTGGTGGTGCTGAACTCTCTCAGCTTTTGCTTGTCTGTAAAGGTTTTAATTTCTCCATCAAATGTGAATGAGATCCTTGCTGGGTAGAGTAGTCTTGGTTTCAGGCTATTCTCCTTCATCACTTTCAGTATGTCCTGCCACTCCCTTCTGGCTTGTAGGGTTTCTGCTGAGAGATCAGCTGTTAACCTTATGGGGATTCCCTTGTGTGTTATTTGTTGTTTTTCCCTTGCTGCTTTTAATATGCTTTCTTTGTATTTAATTTTTGACAGTTTGATTAATATGTGTCTTGGCGTGTTTCTCCTTGTATTTATCCTGTATGGGACCCTCTGTGCTTCCTGGACTTGATTAACTATTTCCTTTCCCATATTAGGGAAGTTTTCAACTATAATCTCTTCAAATATTTTCTCAGTCCCTTTCTTTCTTTCTTCTTCTTCTGGAACCCCTATAATTCGAATGTTGGTGCGTTTCATGTTGTCCCAGAGGTCTCTGAGACTGTCCTCAGTTCTTTTCATTCTTTTTTCTTTATTCTGCTCTGCAGTAGTTATTTCCACTACTTTATCTTCCAGGTCACTTATCCGTTCTTCTGCCTCAGTTATTCTGCTATTGATCCTATCTAGAGTGATTTTAATTTCATTTATTGCATTGTTCATCGTTGCTTGTTTCATCTTTAGTTCTTGTAGGTCCTTGTTAACTGTTTCTTGCATTTTGTCCATTCTACTTCCAAGATTTCGGATCATCCTTACTATCATTATTCTGAATTCTTTTTCAGGTAGATTGCCTATTTCCTCTTCATTTGTTAGGTCTGGTGGGTTTTTATCTTGCTCCTTCATCTGCTGTGTGTTTTTCTGTCTTCTCATTTTGCTTATCTTACTGTGTTTGGGGTCTCCTTTTTGCAGGCTGCAGGTTCGTAGTTCCCGTTGTTTTTGATGTCTGTCTCCAGTGGCTAAGGTTGTTTCAGTGGGTTGTGTAGGCTTCCTGGTGGAGGGGACTAGTGCCTGTGTTGTGCTGGATGAGGCTGGATCTTGTCTCTCTAGTGGGCAGGTTCACGTCTGGTGGTGTGTTTTGGGGTGTCTGTGGCCTTATTATGATTTTAGGCAGCCTCTCTGCTAATGGGTGGGGTTGTGTTCCTGTTTTGCTAGTTGTTTGGCATAGGTTGTCCAGCACTGTGGCTTGCTGGTCGTTGAGTGAAGCTGGGTGCTGGTGTTAAGATGGAGGTCTCTGGGAGATTTCCGCTGTTTAATATTATGTGGAGCTGGGAGGTCTCTTGTTGACCAGTGTCCTGAAGTTGGCTCTCCTACCTCAGAGGCAGAGCCCTGACTCCTGGCTGGAGCACCAAGAGCCTTTCATCCACACGGCTCAGAATAAAAGGGAGAAAAAGTAGAGAGAATTAGTAGAAGTATGAGGAAAGAAAGAAGGAAAGGAGGAAAGGAAGGAAGGAAGAAAGAAGCAAAGAAGGAAAGAAAGGAGGGAGGGGGGGAGGGAGGGAGGAAGGAAGGAAGGAGGGAAAGAAGGAAAAAAAGACAGAAAGAAAGATGATACAGTAAAAATAAAATAAAGTATAATATAGTTATTGAATTAAAAAATATTTAGAAAAAAAAAGGGACGGATAGAACCTTAGGACAAATGTTGGAAGCAAAGCTATACAGAGAAAATCTTTCACAGAAGCATACACATACACCTTCACAAAAAGAGGTAAAGGGGGAAAAATCATAAATCCTGCTCCCTGAGACCACCTCCTCAATTTGGGGTGATTCGTTGTCTAAAGGAGGGAGGGAAGGAAGGAAAGAAAGAAAGAACGAAGGTAAAGTATAATAAAGTTATTACAATTAAACTTAATTATTAAGAAAAAGAATTTTTTAAAAAAAGTCATGGACGGATATAGCCCTAGGACAAATGGTGGAAGCTAGAGTATACAGACTAGATGTCACACAGGAGCATACACGTACACCTTCACAAAAAGAGGAAAAGGGAAAAAAATCATAGATCTCGATCCTAAATTCCCCCTCTTCAATTTGGGATCATTCCTTGTCTATTCAGGTATTCCACAGATGCAGGGTATATCAAGTTGATTGTGGAGCTTTAATCCGCTGCTTCTGTGGCTGCTGGGAGAGATTTCCCTTTCTCTTCTTTGTTTTCACAGCTCTCAGGAGCTCAGCTTTGGATTTGGCCCTGCCTCTGCGTGTAGGTCGCTGGAGGGCGTCTGTTTTTTCGCTCAGACAGGACGGGGTTAAAGGAGCCGCTGATTCGGGGCCTCCGGCTCACTCAGGCCGGGGGTTGGGGGATGGGGGAAGGAGGGGCACTGCGTGCGGGGCCGGCCTGCGGGCGGCAGAGGCAGCGTGACGTTGCGGCAGAGGCCGGCGTGACGTTGCACCAGCCTGAGACCCGCCGTGCGTACTCCCGGGGAAGTTGTCCCTGGATCCCGGGAACCTGGCAGTGGCGGGCTGCACAGGCTCCGCGGAAGAGGGGTGTGGAGAGTGACCTGTGCTCGCACACAGGCCCCTTGGTGGCGGCAGCAGCAGCCTTAGCGTCTCCCGCCCGTCTCTGGGGTCCGCGGTTTTAGCCGCGGCTCGCGCCCGTCTCTGGGGTTTGTGCTTTCAGCCGCGGCTCGCGCCCGTCTCGGGGGCTCGCGCCCTCAGCCGCGGCTCGCGCCCGTCTCTGGGGTTTGCGCTTTCAGCCGCGGCTCGCGCCCGTCTCGGGGGCTCGCGCCCTCAGCCGCGGCTCGCGCCCGTCTCTGGGGTTCGCGCTTTTAGCCGCGGCTCGCGCCCGTCTCTGGAGTTCCTTTAAGCAGCGCTCTTAAACCCCTCTCCTCGCGCACCAGGAAACAAAGAGGGAAGAAAAAGTCTCTTGCCTCTTCGGCCGGTGCAGGCTTTTCCCCGAACTCCCTCCCGGCTAGTCGTGGTGCACTAACCCCTTCAGGCTATGTTCAAGCCGCCAACCCCAGTCCTCTCCCTGAGCTCCGTCCAAAACCAAAACCCGAGCCTCAGCTCGCAGCCCCGCCCGCCCCGGCGGGTGAGCAGACAAGCCACTCGGGCTGGTGAGTGCCGGTCAGCACCGATCGTCTGTGCAGGAATCTCCCCGCTTTGCCCTCCGCACCCGTCGCTGTGCACTACTCCGCGGTCCCGATACTCCCCCCTCTGCCTCCCGCAGTCTCCGCCCGCGGAGGGGATTCCTAGTGTGTGGAAACTTTTCCTCCTTCACAGCTCCCTCCCACTGGTGCAGGTGCCGTCCTTATTCTTTTGTCTCTGTTTTTTCTTTTGCCCTACCCAGTTACGTGGGGAGTTTCTTGCCTTTTGGGAGGTCTGAGGTCTTCTGCCAGCCTTCAGTAGGAGTTCTGTAGGAGTTGTTCCACGTGTGGATGTATTTCTGGTGTATCCGTGGGGAGGAAGGCGATCTCCGCGTCTTACTCTTCCGCCATCTTCAAGGTCCCCCTTCCCTTTTATTTAAATTTAAAAATTCTATGTTGAAAATCTTTCTATATTCCTCAATTGTTTCACATTCAATAAAATGTTTTCTTCAACTCTTCATAAAATGTTAAAATTTAAGAAGTATCCCACCGTTTAACATTTTACTGAACGTTAATATACATGAAAAATCACTTTAGGAATATTGCTTTAAGGCTACTAAATATTCAAATAATAAATATAAGTTCAATTTAAAAAAACAATAATTAATGGTCTAAACTATCAAATAATTATCTGAAATTTGAAAAAATAGATATAAGTGCATTCTTAATGCATAGCTTCATTGAAATTTCTGATTCAGAAACAAAATACTCAAAACTAAAGCCTCTTGGTTTCCAGAAAGACAACTCTTTTTTAAAAAAATCATATTTGAGTCTTCTTAAATCTTTCATTACTCTGACTTCATTTATGTTACATAATGAAAATTCTCCTTCACTCCTTCCCCCCCACCTTGTTTGCTTATTTATCATGGAAACTGCTTTTTTACAAGTTTTTGTTTTTTAATTTAGTGAGGTTCATGGTTGCTTACTACCTTCTTATGTTCCTAAGTAAATGTGGCAGGATAAATGATTCCTTCAACCAGATTTGTATGCGATACTATTTTCCATCTTAGACCTTTAGGCTCACAAGAGTTAAGATTCAAACTGACCTTGACCAACATTTTCTCCATTTCTGGTTTGGTGACATAATGGACGAATACAGGCTTAATATCAATCGCTTCTAAGGTAGAATTTGAGAAAGTCTTGCTGTGCATCAGCCAAGACATAGAGTCCCTAATGAAATAATAGGATCCTTAGTTATTATCATAATTTTTTTATAGAGAAGTCCTCACATCAGACATTGTCCCCTGCCTCTGTCAATCATATATTGCAATTAACTTATTAAATTGCACTTGAATTGGATTGACGACTAGAGAGGGGAAACTAGAAAGTTCTTGAAAACAGATTCTTCTTTTACATCCTTCAAACACTTCTGCATCAGAGAATGCGGGACATGGGTTTCTTTCTATAGCAAATTAATTTTTCACTTTTAACTTAAATAGGAGAGATTTTTAAAAACCCCTTCAGTGAACTGGATACTTACAGTTCATCCCTCATTTCTCCTCCCCATCCCCAGGGGAAGTAGCAATTAACATGATGATTGAGATATCCTTAATGTGTTAACTATTAACAGTCCAATTCAATTCATCAAATACGAATTTAGCTTAAAAATACATTCAAGATGCAAAGATGAGCAAGACAGAATTCCAAGTAGCTGAGTTATGAAATAAGAAAAGCAAATGACATGTGCCAAAGAGAGGTAAGAAGAAAGTTTCAGGGGGATTCAAAGGAGGAAGAAATGAATCAAGAACAAAATATTTATTGAGTACCTGTTGTGTGTCTGACACGTATGACATGAAACCTGACCTCTAATAGTTCAGAGATTATTGGTAAAAACACATAAGTAAACATACGATTACCAAACAAAGAATCAGCATTAGAATAAAGATAAGAACAGAGTGCTAAGGGGATATGCGGGAAGATATGCACAGACCATTGAGCCTGAGAGAACCAGAGAAGACTTCACGATGGGGACAACAGTTCAGAATGACTGTGAAGATTTCCAGCGGAAGACACAGCATTAGGCAAAGGCACACAGGAGGGGATGGCTCTGGCATGTCTGGGGAAAGGGGAATAGCCCACTGTGTCTCAAAAAGAAACATAGGGGCTGCACACAATTAATGGGGAACTGGGAATTGCCAACATGAAACCACATAACCTTTACGATCATGTACTTCTGAAGCTTCACCCAGGCATAATACAGTTTGTGGAAAAGAAGAAAGATAACATGACATGTGTATTAATTAGGAATAGCTTGGGCTGCAAGAAACAATAACTGACCAAAAGTTTAAGCCAAGAGGAGTTTATGGAGAAAGGGGGTGGCTGGCCAGCATTTCTCTGATTCCTTTGGTTACAACAAGCCTACTACACATTTTAGGAACCACATCCAAGTTCAAGTGAAACAGAAGTCAGGAGGGTGAAGGACTTCTCCTTAGGAAGCTACTCCTTTTATTTAGAAAGAGAAGCCTTCCCCAACAGACTTCCACTTAACCACTCATTAGCCAGAACTGGGTCCCATGTATATACCTCTAGCTGCAAGGAAGACTCAAAAATCAAGTACTTAACTTTCCAGCCTCACAGTAAAAGAGGATGTAGGAGTAGGGATCTGCAGCATCTGTGATAGTGTACTCTATCTATAATGGGCTATAGCTGGTGACACATACGTAAAATCACATGAGCTACACTTTTTTGCAGTGCATCCTACGCACCACTCACTGTTTACCAGACCTAACATATTGTAGTAACGGATACCTATTTGTTCCTCTTCTTTCCAAATAAATTCCCCTCTCCTCCATACCATATTTCACAATCAGATAGACAACAGCAAAATATTTTACTCAGGAGTCAGGAAGCTATGTCATTTACGGTACAACTTTATCAAAGACTGAACAATAGCCAGCTGTGTGGCCACAATTATACCACCTTTCTCCCCTCCTGCCAATGCTTCCCAACCCTTCATTGAAAGACGACCGCAAAGGTAAATAAATCTAGCAGAGCATAATGACCCTGGGGGAGGCACTCTGACTTAAACTTGAAAGCCTCTCCTACTTATTAGCTGAATCACCTTCCTGAGCCTTTTTCCTTACGATTAAAATGCAAATAATAATGGTATCTAACTCAAGCATGCTGTAAGGATTAAATGAGATAATAAATGTAAAGTGCTGTGGAAAGTGCCTAGTGAATATAATTGCTTAAACTTTTTAAAGTTTATTTATTTATTTTTTGCGGTACGTGGGCCTCTCACTGTTGTGGCCTCCGGCACAGGCTCCGGAGTGCAGGCTCAGCGGCCATGGCTCATGGGCCCAGCCGCTCCGCGGCATGTGGGATCTTCCCCGACCAGGGCACGAACCGGTGTCCCCTGCATCGGCAGGCGGACTCTCAACCACTGCGCCACCCGGGAAGCCCAAAAGTTTATTTTTAAATAAACGTTGTATCTCCATTATGAAATGTCCTCCCACTCCACCTGTATGTAGAAGTTTGAACGTGGCACCCCACTTCTTAAAAATTATCCTTTCCTAATTTAGTAACTTGTATCGTGTCTCTTTAAGTTTCCTTATAAATTAATATAATTTCTCAGAAAATTGTTGGTAGCCTTGGGGGAAGATTTCTACATCACTACAGGACCTTTGTTTTATGGCTTGTGATTGTATTGCTATTTCTTTCTGGCGTATATTTGACTGGACTGATTGGCCGGCGTGGACCAGGTATCTTACAACCAAAACAGAAGCAATGAAGCACATCTTCCCATAGTGAGAAGTTAAGCATAGTGCTTTTGTATATACTGAAAGGTAAGTGGTGTATTAAAAGCCACATCCACCCAAGAGCCAAATAATGAGGTTCCAGGGCACAAACCTCTGACTGGTAAAAAGTATCGATGGGCAGAACAGAGTTCTTCAGTTTTTTACACTGTACTTCTTACAACTCAGCTTTTGAGGAAGATTCTAACTTATGTTCTCTGATAAAAATCACTGACCATTATCAAGTTTCATTGATGAAGGAGAGATTATGTCCTATATATAAAACCGAGATGGACAACCTAAAGTCGGCCTTGGGATTATCAATAGAACCTATGCTGGAAAGATGGTTTTTAATGCATCTGAAACTCTGAATATCTGCTCTACTTGTTCTGTTGCACTCCCTTCCTGCCTCTCTCTGGAAATCTCAAAGCAGGGAGCTGCCTCTGACATTAATAATTGACAGGTTTGAGGATACCAGGAAAGACTGTGGAGGGTATGTCTGTACACATCATGGTCTAAGTGGACGTCATCTCTTGGAGTTTGCAGCTGGTATTTATGGACCTACATGTCTGCTCTCCTGTATCTGTAACACTCTCCTCTCCTCCCCGCCCCACACACGGCATTCACAGTCTGAGACTGGCTTTACAGAGGGCATCTTCTCTGACCTTGAGGCAATTTTCTAGTTTCTTCCACAACTCTGAGGATTCTTCTACTTCCACTCCAGCTCTTGTTTCATGTCCAGTGCTCAATCTCCTTTCTATTTTACCACTGTGTCATTATATGAGTCTTTTACTTGTGTCAAATAGGGCAGCATCAATTATTACAATTGACTTCTATGTTTAAAGTATTCCAGTCTCTGAAGCAAAAGCTGACAAATTATCCCAGGTACATTCTTATCAGAACACTATTACCTTGATGTATTACCACAGTAGGGTCTAGTAATAATGACAAATAAATGTGGAGAATGGGAGAGAAACAAAGAAAACATAGACTGTATTTAATACAAAAGGAGGAAAATGCATTTTGTAACAAATTTTTAATCCTATTTATTTAAATTAACCTGAGATCAATTTCAACAAAATGTTACATTTTTGATGAGCTGTTATAAATGTAAAGCTGAATATTATCTCAGCCTCTGTCTCTGGTAACTTAGCAGCCCATGAAACACTGTACAGCCCTTCCTTCCCTATACCCTGTCTCCTTAACGGCCACCACTTTTATTCCACTTATGAACTGAGTATATAACTTTGATGGATGCCTGATCAACTGTCGAAGTAGTAATTTCTCCTTATTGCGTTGATTACCAAAGTAAAATATTGTCTGCATACTTCCTTAGAAACTTATATTTGAGTCTTACAAAGAGAAAAAAAGATGATTTCGACTGTGCTGCAGAGTTAAATAAATAGTTCGTTGTGGCATTATCGATCAAGGAGAGGGATAGGGTTTTAGGAGATTATTCCTCTGTAGTCCTTCTGCTTTCCAAATATTCCCCTTATAAGTTAGACATAAAGACATCTTGATTGATGTAACCGATTGGGGAAACCCAGGTTTAACTTTTTCACTCTTGCAAATGTCGTTAGTTTATTATTTTCATTTTTCATACAGTTTCTTCAGCTTAACCATAAAGTCTACAACGAGCTCATGATTGTAAATATACTGATTCCATTAACTTCACAGTGTTCCTAATCCGTGTTTTTTTTTCTTTCCTATATTTTTTAATTGTTATATATTTTCATATGCTCTCTTTGCACCCTACATGTCTCTTCTGTAATTAATTACAACTGCAGTTAATTACTTATTTAGGCTCTGTCCTCTTGCCAGATTATAAATCCCAAGTCTCCCTAGCTGTAGTCCCCAGTTCCTAGAAAAGAGCCCAGCTAATCAAAGGTGCTCCATAAACGTCTGATATGAGTGCAAGATGAAGCAAAGCAACACACTTCCCATAGGGAGCATGTAAAAAACATTTTGGCTTTAGACAAATCTCATATCTCTTTTGCTCAGTTTTGTCTCTTTTTTAAGCCTTTGCACTTTGAGGGCAATTTAACTCATATGTTTTTATTAATCTATACTCAATTATTCAGAATGCTCAGAAAAACCTGTTTGATGTCCAAGAAACTTCACAAAAGAAACAAAATGACACATTCGTTTATGGATGACACTTCTTTATTGTTTCCTTCTAAGAATAGTTTGAAACTAGAATTATTTTGTTCTCAGGTGAGACACACCTTCAATCTGAATTTCATCTAAAACTTAATTACTTTTCAAGATTCTCAGCGTTCAGGGTTGGCACTGGTGGGAAAACTATTCCAGGAGATTATAGTTTGCAGAAAAATTAAGGGAGCTGATATGTTTTTAATCTACTTTTATGAGGGTTATTGAATTTTTAGTTTATCTGAACATGTATAGATATTGATTTGATTTCATAATTTTAGATAAAATCAGTACTGCTGTCTACTCATATCTTATAAATTTCATTTATCTTACCCTCATAGACTGTGGCATAATATAAACAGTCACCTGAACGTTTTCTTGCAACAACTGTAAACTCTACATAAACACATTTTTCTTACCACAAAATATCCTCTCTGTCACACTAACACCCTTAGCATGTTAGAGAGCATAAGTTGTCCCTCAGTATCTGCTCTCCTCTTCCTCCTTGATAATAGCAATGCCTGATTTTTAGCTGGACCACAGCTAAAAGACTAAAAGACCCAGCCCCCTCTTACAATAATTAGGGATGAATACATTTCGACCTATACAACTCATTGAAAATTTTTCTTCAAATTTTTCTTAAGGGAGGAGTCATGCCCTTTTCCAGCTGTCTGCCTTCCTCTTTCCTGCTGGCTGGAATGCAGCATAATTCAGAAGTCTGGAACTTAACCAGCCAAACTGAGACCTAGAAAGCAGAAGCCAGAAGCTGAAGATGATGGTAAATGCACACTAGCGTCTGGATCCTCAAGTATTTCATGAAGCTGCCCTGCACACACTGGATCACCTATCTCTAGACTTATTTCATGCAAAAAAAGAAGTAAATTTCTATTTTGGCCATTGTATTTGATTCCTTGAACTTATGGATGACCTAGTCCTAAATTAAAAAAAAAAAGGTATGTAGAAAATAATTTTAAAAGAGAAATATGATGAAAATGACAGCAAATATTATCTGCCTACGACACTGCCCACAGGTAAAGGCAATGGAACTTTTAAAGAAATTACTGTTTTCATCATTTTTTCTTTAAATTATTTCCTAGATGTATCAGTAAGGAACAGTTGCACTGTATGTACCAGGCTTCTTCTGTCCTTCAAAAGAGAAAAAAAGAACATTTCATGACTGGAGTGAGTATCAAGACATCTTAACCTAATAGTCACACTAAACTTTACTTATTCTGATTTGTTTTGCATTTTATTGTATATATTTTCATCCTTAATTATTTTCCACTTGCGTTCTTATTAACCTTTAGTCACCCTCTGCGTGGGAAGATCAGGAGCTAAATATTTTGGTGATGACCTGATGTATCAAATTAAACGAGGAGACTTCCTATTCATTTACAGTGCTTTCTCTAAGGCCAAGAGGCAGCTTATAGAGACTTGATGCCTGAAGGACAAAAACTACCTTTTCAGGGCTTCCCTGGTGGCACAGTGGTTGAGAGTCTGCCTGCCGATGCAGGGGACACAGGTTCGTGCCCCGGTCCGGGAAGATCCCACATGCCATGGAGCGGCTGGGCCCGTGAGCCATGGCCACTGAGCCTGCGCGTCCGGAGCCTGTGCTCCGTGACGGGAGAGGCCACAACAGTAAGAGGCCCGCGTACCGCAAAAAAAAAAAAAAAAAAAAAAAAAAAAAACTACCTTTTCATAACCTAGTAGAATATATTTTAGGGCATATGAGGAAAATGTGTATGGATTAATTACCAAGCATTAATTGTAAACAATTCATTCTGGTTGAACACAAAAATTCTTCTCCTCTAATAAATTTCAAAGTCTTCATTCTTATGAAGCAAGAAAGAAATGACTGTCCTGCCCATAAGAGGCTGGCATGCTCAGGATTCCTCATCACCAGACGAGGGTCACTGTGGGAGTCAGAGATTGTAGCGATGCATTCAAAGGCTAACTTCCACTTCACCTTCATTAAAATAACTGAAATGATTAATATATGATGATCTCTCATAGTGTTCTTCCTCATCTATTTATCATGATATGAGATTATTTGTGCAGGCAAACTGGGGAGCAACACAGAAGTCATAATGCATATTGTTATGGGGGTGGACATAAAAGCTCCCTCATAAGCAAGCACTTACACACGGGATAAAAAAAAAAAAATTTAAGTACATCTCGGAAACGTCTCTCCTCTCTGTTTGTCCTTCCCTGCTTACAACTTTTTTTTTCTTCGTTTACATAAGATCTGTAAAGGATGATCTCTCCTTGGAGTGGGCAAGGTCCTGGGAACCCTTTCTGATCACGCAAGTGCAATCATCATCAGCCCTTTGTCAACACTTCTTAGTTTCTGAACCTGCAAGGTGGGCTTGAAAATGAAAGGCTGTAAAATCTAGTCTATTATGCTAATCTCATTTCAAAGTAACACACATGGAAAGGGTACTATAATCCATATCCCAACCAGAATAAATAAAACACAAGAGTCTGCAGATACATAAGAAATAGTAGACTCTCTGGGCCTTAACAATCAGCATGGCATCCGGGCCACGGACCAAGTGTTTAGATCTGTGAGTAACTGTCTTATTTTTATCAAGTGTGCACCTTGCTCAGTTTCGAGCAAGGCCTTCTCTTTTAGCAGGGGAACCTCAAGCTTCTACAATGGAAACACCAAGGTAGAACTTCTGTAAAATAAACCAAGTTACATGTCCTATGTCTGAACTTATTTTTTAGTTATGAACGTCTTTGGAATTGATCTTTATGTATGATTTTGAATCATAATCATATGATTTTGAACTGTTTTCACTAAACTAAAAACAAACAAACACTTCCAGCTAGATTAACACACATATGCATATATTAACATACAATCTTAAAACTACACTGCATGCACAAAGACCACTGAAGTCTCTTAGACAAGTTATTATGACCACTAGAACCAAAAGAGTTTCAGTGAAGGTTGAGTAAACTAGGAAAAGGATTTGTTTATTATTTGTGTTCCTACCGTCTTTGAGCCCTGACTTTGGATAAAACATTGTCTATGATTCTCGATCTTAAAAAAAAAAAGCCTGTGCATACAGTCTTCATGGAAATCATAGACTCTTTTAAATTAGAAAACACCTCTATTTCTTTAACATTCCCCTTAGGTCCTGAGCCCTTCTCATAATACCATAACAGGGAGAATTTGATGTCAGCATGACTTACTAGTGGGAATGTTAACTTTGATCATTTAATTTTAAGGGGGTACCTGCCAGATTTCTGTACTGTAAAGTTACTAGCTTTTTGCTTTCCATGTTCTATTTATTAGCAGTGAATTACTAAATTCAGCTCATACTCTATTGGAATAGAATGGAGCTCTACCTCCTCCAGAGAGGAGTGTCAAATAATTTATGAACATTTGCTAAATTCACTGGGCGAAGATAATATGAAGCTACGCAAATATCCCATTCCTCCTTAAAGTTTCATCCACTAATTTTATACTGAGGTAACTTCCCTCAGTATAATCATGAGGAAGCATCAGACAATACTAATTGAGGGACATTCTATAAGGTGGGTGATCTGTATTTTCCAAAAGTATTAGGGTCATGAAAAACAAGGAACACTAAGAAAAATGTCACAAACCAGAGGAGATTAAGGCCACATGACAACTAAATGCAATGTGATTGGATCTTGGAACAGAAAAAAGACATAAATGCAGAAACTGGTGAAATCTGAATAAAGTCTGTAGTTTAACAGTATTGTACCAATGTTAATTTCTTAGGCTTAACTATGGTTATGTAAGATATAAACATTAGGGGAAAAGCTGGGTGAAGGGTATATGTGTACAGGAATTAAACTACATTTGTAACTCTTGTACAAATTTAAAATAATTTCAAAATAAAAATATTTTTTAAAGGGTATATAAAAATTGAAACAGAACTTCATTTGAAGGATGGGAGAAGAAAGAAGTATAAAAAACTAAAATTCTTATATCCTTTATGTGGAGCAAACTATTTTAAAATTGATTTATTAAGAAATGTCATAGGGCAATCATATTACAATATGTAAATGACAAAACAGTACAATATATCAATGTATCAAATCAGCATGTTGTACACCTTAACCTGACACTGTATGTCTAATATATTCCAAATAAATAAATAAATGAGAAATAGCAATCTACACATGTAAGTTAGAGATAAGGACTTAACACTAGACATTAGGCCTAAAAGAAGAAAGTGATTGTCTCTGGGAAGCAGGACCAGCAGAAGAGTGCAGGGGGCTGCCTTTCTGTTATTACTGTCATAAGCCTTTTAGCACAATTTGACTTTTATAATAGACCGTATATATTAGTTTTACTTCAAAGAGTTAAAATAATTTTAGAAATAAACACATAAAAGGCTAGTAGATTCTTCAGGACCCTGAGTCCGAGAGAATTTCAAGGACGAGGACGAGGCACCAGATACTATCAGCAGTTAGTGGGCGTAAGACCCACTGCCTCCCAGCTAACGGCAGTAAGCAGCACGGGCTAATACAAATACAAGGTACTGTTTAAAAGTCTTATACGATGTTGTAAAAATCAACTACTTGGAAATGTTCTGAAGCTCATGAAAATCAAGATGTCCTGGAAATGTAACAGATTCTTTACCAGCCTGGCATTCTGCATTCTACTACAAAACGTGGCTAAGTTTAACAGCATAAAAAGCACATCAAATGCTTGCGAAAGGGAGATCAAAGCAAAAATAAATGTCTAGAAAACATTTTCTCTAGGAAGACCAGGATTAAGTCCTTAAGGAAATGAGATGCTACGGATTTTGCTGGCATACACTACTGTGAGGGAGAGGGGACTTCAATCTCAATTTCAAGATTCTTTTTTTTAGCCTTTCTATTCTTTTTCATTCTTCCAATTCCAGTTATTATTACCAATCACTTTCTATCGTCTCCTTCTCACCTTTTTATTTACAATTTTTCCATGTTTTTCATCTTACTTTTCTTAGGTGTCTTCTGAAGTACACCTTTTATTTTAATGACTAAGAAGAGAGACTATTAATAATAGTGAAATAATGGGGAACATGACACTTAGAAGAAGAATAAGAAATCTTTAATGTAGCCATAGTAATGTTTTTCTAATAATATTTTGATGGCATTTTGGTGATCATCAAACTCTATACATAGAAGACAACTCAAGGATGTTTAGAATTCTTTAGTGCTTAAAACCTCTGAGGTTTAAAAAATGTGATTATTTTACTACTATTTTACTGTTATTTTTATTTTATCATTATTTAGTTTTTTCATAATTATCCTGACTTCTTAGGTTCCAAGAACATTTTTGAAGATACAATATGTAGGAATTTTTGAGAAGTAAAGAGAAGTGATGTATGTTAGTAGTTGTTATGTGTTGCGTCAATTCCTTTCCTTGTGTTTGTTTTTATGTTTTATTGCTAGATCCATCTGTAAAGTAAGGCTGGAGTCTTTGCCTCAAGGAATGAGTATATGAATATGTAAGTAATACTTTAACGTGATGAGATTTTCCTATTTGAATATAGATTTGATAGGCAATGTTATCCTGAACATCAACATAGTTCAGTACCAGATGATCACATTTGTTTACATTTCTAGATTCCATTTGCAACTGTGATTAACTGAAAAAAGTATATAAAGATTGAAACATGAAAACTGTGTTTTTATTTAAGGAAATCTAGACTTTTTTTGCTTCATATATTTTATTAAGTAGAGTTAAAGGCAAAAAGTGAAATTTAAGGACAGAGACCTTATTACGCAGTGATCAACACTGTGTAGATACTTATATTTTAAATTCTTTCTCAGAGTGCAATTATCTACCAAGGGTATGCCTACTTTCCTTAACCAAATTCAAATTTGAAGATGTTCCCTTCATTATTTTCTATTAAGGAAAAAGATAGTAAAAATAGCCTTGGGGCTTCCCTGGTGGCGCAGTGGTTGAGAGTCCGCCTGCCGATGCAGGGGACGCGGGTTCGTGCCCCGGTCCGGGAAGATCCCACATGCCGCGGAGCGGCTGGGCCCATGAGCCATGGTCGCTGGGCCTGCGCGTCCGGAGCCTGTGCTCCACAATGGGAGAGGCCACAGCAGTGAGAGGCCCGCGTACCGCAAAAAAAAAAAAAAAAAAGCCTTTAAAAATCATGGTGACTACCAAGAAAACACGCTAAACTATGGGAAATGGGTTAACACTTATATTCTTTATTTATCAAAAGATAGTTCATGGAGAATTTGGCCTTGGTGAAGAAAATCATGGATAACATTCAAAGTGTATTTAATAAAAAAGAACGTCATACAAGGATTTCAGCATTGAGAACAGGTGGGGAAGCAGTGCAAATGAATCGTACAAAGCCTATCTTTTAATTATACTGAAAACATTACAGAACAAAGAGTTAATACTTTTTAACGTCATATCTCTGTATGAAAATGAATGTCCAATAAAGATAGGAAAGAAACCTGACATCCCACTTTTTGTTGGCAAATACCCTGATGATACAGCAGAGGAAAATTTGTATTACAAAAAAATTCATGACTGGAATAACAGAGGTGGATTAGGGCTCAGTAAGTCAGCTAGTTCATGTCATTGCTTAACTGGGTAAAAGCAATTCATCCAAAGTTAACTGGCTAGTCTATTTTAATACCTCCTATAAAATATACCTCCTCCTGCAATCAGCTTTAGTAAATAGCTCCAGAGCATAAAGGCCTATTTATTGAGAAAATATTATCTCAAGGTTAAGAGAAAGAAATGCCTTACGTATTGATGTAACTTTTGCAAACACTGTAGAACTTGTCAAATGATGTATCAGGGTAAGTGTTTTTATCTAGCTTTATGGCTTTAAATATAATTTAATTTTACTATGACTTAAAAATGTATACCTCTGGTTCTCACCCTTCGCTTGAACTCTAGATTTGTGTATCCAACACCTTACTTAATATCTCCACTATGTTTTCTAATACTCATCTTAAAACTAGCATGTCAAAAATTGAAAACGTACATACCTTCTCTCTCTCACTCGCATGTGTACACACACGCACAAACATACACACACATAGTTGGCTCCTACAGCCTTGTCGTCTTAGTGAATGGCAACTCCATACTTCGAGTTGAACAGCTCAAAAATCTTATAGCTATCCTCTCCATTAGGAAATCCTTTTGTCTCAATCCTTTGAACATTATCAGAATCCCACCACTTTTCATCACCTCTATTACTAGCTCGTTCAAAGCCATTATCATCTATTAGATATTCAATTCCCATAACTTCCTGCCTGCTCCTTTCCCCCTTTCACAGTAGCATAGGGTAGGGTACTTGTCTTCTACTAATTATAATCTCTGTGTCCTCCTGCACTCTATTCTAATAAAAGCCTCATGATCCAATTAAAACATAATTCAAAACTCTCATGATTTCCTACCTCATTCAGAGTGTCTTCTTGGTGGAGACTTCTCCAATCACTCTATATAAAATAGCAAGCTCTATCTGGCATGCCTTGGCCTTTCTGCTTTGCTTTACTATTTTCTCTAGTACTTATCACTATCTGACAAATTCTATGGTTAGTTATTTGTATAATTCCTGTCTACCCTCATTAGAATCCAAGCTCCATGTAGGTTAAGGGCACATGTCTGTTTTATTTGCTGCTTTGTTACAAGCACCTAGAAAAGTACTCAGCTCAATAAATATTTTTCAATGAATAAATGCATCAAGCAATCAAAGACAAGAACAATGTTAAAAGGGCTGTGACTGAAATCCACTGTATGGTGAATTATTATGGATTGAATTGTGCTTCAGTCCTAATCCCTGGAACCTATGAATTGGACCATATTTAGAAATGGAGTCTTTGCAGATGTGATCAAGTTAAGATGAGATAATACGAAGACTAGGCTCACCATAATCCAGGGATTTGTGTCCTTGTAAGAAAAGGGAAATTTGAACACAGACAACACACCGACAGAAGAATGCCATGTGAAGAAAGAGAGAGAAGTTGGAGGAATGCATCTACAAGCCAAAGAATGCTAAGGATTGCCCCACAAAAGATAGGAATAAACAAGGAAGGATCCTCCTCTAAAGCCTTAAGGGGGAGCATGGACCTGCCAACTCCTTGATTTTGGATTTCTGGCCTCCAGAACAGAACAAAATAAAATTTTGTTGTTTTAAACGACCCAATTTGTTACAAGAGCCGTAGGAAACTAATACATGAATGTTATACTCTTCTTTATCAAACCCTAGAATATTAGAAGTTCAGCTAAATGGAAGGTTTTAAATAAACATATTTCAGATCTTTTTCACAGAACAATACTCACTTTGCTTGACCAACAACAGTGGTCTTGGGCTTTCAGTGTCCATTAAACTCATGGACAAAATAGGCTTCACTCTAAATAGACTTTACACAGTTTCTAAGAAAGCACGCAGGATAGACAACCTGGCATGCACAGGAAACACAGAGCAGAGGCTCATGACTCCCAGAAATAGCCGCTGAATGACACAATTTCTCCAAGTTGGGATGTACATGATCACAGGGGATGAAGTCTAATTGATATGGACCACCTTGGCTCATGGAAGCCATCAGCTTCAGGGTCCCACCAGCTTTTCTACCTTGCTAGACTCATAATCCTCTTGGAGGTATGGAACTAAATCTCATCTCTGATGCAGCTGACTACTCATCATTTACAGGTTATTCAATAAACAGTCCAGACACCCCAGGTATAGGTGCATAATTCATTATACATCAACCTCAGCAGGACTCTTATTTATCTTGCATCTGGCACACACTAAAATATTCCCCATGTTTATGTTTCAAGGAGGAGTAAAGCAAGGGTCGAATCCTTAGATGTCCCTCAGGCAAAAGGAAAAATAACAGATCAGATAAATTACCCTTTCCCTACAGAATATAATATATAGCTTAAAAATATAACATATCCAAGAACTGTCTAGATGAATTAATTTTTTTAAGAGTTTATTTATTTGCATAGCACATTATACACTTTAAAGCATTTAAATATAGCCACGTTTGTCCTCAGCAACTCACTGAGGCAAGATTGGTTACTTGGGATCTTCTTTGCTTAGTACAATCCCCCAAATGAAAATATCAGGAGCTTACGAATGGCCTTCCTACTAAATCCTCCGAGCCTGTTGCTGGTAATTAAGTCAAATAGGGATGTTTACATGTATTCCCAAATTTTGAAGGACAAGCTTATAAAAATAATTAGTAACCTCTTGTTAACATTTCCTAACTCCACTTTAGATACTGATTATTGGGAAGTTATAGCCATCGCTGTGGTCTAGCCCAGTATTGTGTAGGTATATTTTCCTAACCAGCTATGGGTGGCTCCTGGGTCTTATCTAAGGAATGTAACAACCTAATCTCTGAAATTTGGCCAGTCATCAAACAGAGCTGCATCACTGTGGTGAACTCCACAGAACTGAACAAAAACTAGAAAGCCAAATCCCCTAAATTATTCCATAGGAAAATATACTACTATTTATAAGAATCTGATTTATGTAAATCAAGACAGTATAGAATCTCCAGAGAGCCCTATTCTACTTCTTTACCAAAATTTTGTGACATCATTCTTTTATACACTGATTTTTTAAAATTGATACTCGTCAGTACATTTTGATATAATAAATTTATTCTATCTACTCTTTTCTTTTCTGTAGAAAAAATGTGCACATGTATTTTTTTCCTGATTTGATAATTTTTTTTGACTTTTAACAACACATATTTCCACTGTCATGCATTAATAGTCTCAGATTGCCAAAAAATATTGCTAATTCAGAATAATTATTACATTCAATATAGCAAACACTCTAGTATGATATAGCTCTCATTTCCTCCTTTATTAAGCAAATATTTATTGAACACTTGCTATGTGTGAAGTACTAGAAAGCGCTAGGATGTTTATAGCAGTCATGCATAAAACATAATTACTCTCTGGTCACAATCTGATTGAAAATAAGACTTAATGTTATGAAATTCCTAAAAATGTACAAATGGCTATCACATCATCATAACCAATTGCTTTACACTATTTTCTGGAGTTTAGGTTTGAAATTTTAAATGTTTTTGAATCTAATATTTCAACATGGAACATAATAAGTATTAGGAAAGTTACTATATTAATAAAATTCCCTGGTCAAATAAGTTTGAGATACCAGCACACTATATTTCAGAGTATAATACTTCCTCAACAGGAAGTATTCAATAAAGGAACTTCAATAAAGGAACCTGAAAAAGTGCTTCAATAAAAGTACTTCAATAAAGGAACCTGTTCGTCCCATTGGTTCTAAACTCATTTGACTCTCATTTTTCCACATATTACCTAGCAAAATCCTAGAGAACCAATATTTTGGAGAACACAATTTGATGGGTCAAATAAATAATAAATACTGATGGGTCTATTTGATTTAAAAAGTAGGCCTAAGTCATGTTATTTCCTAAAGTATTTATTCACAGGTTGAATCAATCTGTCTTAAATAGCTTTCTGCTTTTAGGAAGCTATCTCAGGTTGAGGAGTACTCCAATAGGGATTAGCTTGATGTTTTTTCTTCTTTTCTTTAGCTAGAGATGATACCAAATACTTCACAATATAGCAAACGAGAAACATTCTCCTGGGGTAGATTTACTCCTTTGTTAATTCCACAAATATTTGTTAGCCCATTTCTGTGTCAGGTTCTGTGTTAGGCACCAGGGCCACAGTGAGAAGCAAAGAGACCAGGCAGCTGTACTAGTGGAGTTTAAAGCTAGTACAGAACAGACATTAATCCACTAACCACACAGACAAACGCATAAATTTCAAATGAATAGCTTTTGGGAAGAAAGGCTACTTTTTTTTACTCTGACAAAAACCGATCTAATGGTCTCCCCTAGCTATGTAACTGTAAAAAAAAAAAAAAGCAAATTACCTTCAAGGTGACCTTTCCTCTTCTTGGAAGAATAATCTGAGTAGTCATTCACCTAAGCTTCTCTTGGCTTCTCCCTCAGATGATTAAATATCTTGGTAGCAAGCTCTATTGTCCTGGGGAAGCAAAGTAGCAATGGAGTTATGCTTTGAGTAGCTTTCGGACACCACTGTTGGTGGCTCTGCACAAAAGCTGGACAGTTTTTCTGGAGCCAATCTCTAGAACTAGCCCTGACCCCGGGAAGACTGGCTGCCCCGCATCTGGGGAAACTGTGATCTTGAACTGAATGAATGACCTGGTGGGCCATGAGAGTAAGACTGGAACCTCAGGCCACCTGGGATATGAAGACCTCTCAGCTAAACTCAACACCAGCTATTAGCAAAACTGCTATGAAAGGGCTCTGACCTTCTGATACAAGCTAGACTAAAGGATCAGCTGCCTCCACTGAGTTACAGAACCACCTTTCAAAAATAACTTCCGGTATGAGAACGACTTCACAAGTCACCAGCCGGCAAGTTCTGCCAAAGATATTCATTCTTGAGTCTTGAGGCACAAGCACACTGTGTCTCAAATCTCAACCACTTCAATCCTGTGAGGTAACAAAATCAGAACCTGGCTATTCCCACTTCCCTGGGCTATCCTAGCACCCAGTGGAAGTGAGCAGATGATGGAGTTGAAAGTGTTTTTATGTTAGGCTCCTGGCTCTATTCATCTGGCACTTCTCTTATCAGAGCTTGTGTTTTTGGAAACAGGAGATATAACAATGTGGCTTTTTTTTTCTTTCCATTTTCTTATACATAATATTTGTTCTAGCCACAATAAGACTTCTACTTATTATGGGCTGGGAGATAGGAATTAGGATCTTTAGGGCAGAAGTATTGGAGAAAAATAAAGTTTCTGATCTTCATAATAGGATATTTTTCTGTTTTAAAGACAGATAACTATATTTAAAGCAAAGCTTTATCTAGGAATAAATACTTTCCTAAATACTGGCTTGCACACATTGAACATACTGACCTACAGACCTGGCGAGCTACATCATAGAGTTCAACATAGAGAGGTCCAGAGCAAAACAGAAGCCTGCCCCTCGGAGTCTTGAGGGATTTCAATGACAAAGAAGACAGCAGATAAGTGAGGCTGCCAGTAGAATGCATGTCTTGATCTCCTCTCTCTAGACAGACGCCCAGAGGTAGGAGGTGAATTTGACTGAAGTGGCTTGAAATGGCAGTGAGGAACTTGTTCCATAATCATATTTGGGAATCTAAATGGAGACTTTTTAATAGGATGGTTTCAGACCCATTAGGAGATGCATGTTGGAAAACTATGCACCCATCATGGTCAGGCGTAAGAAGGACTTACGTGCACCTAAGCTTCTCTTGGCTTCCATGAGGTATGAAGGGAATCACTTATCTGACTAACCCAGAGGAAAGGGGTTACAGAATACCCTGAGTTGAGAGTGAACCAACAGAGCTGCCATGGATGCCGCCACCATGATCGTGGTGGAAGGTGACAGTACAACAAATACTACAGGAGAGACAACCTAGTACAAGGGCTGAGTGGAGGGGCTAGTCCAGTGGCCAAGACTCTAGGGGTTTTTTCACTGCCAGTGAGTGACTAGTTGCTTCCTAGTTGGCCAGAGTTAGATCACCAATTACCTACATCATAATCTTTCTGTTGAAACAATGTGGTTTCTGTTTTTCTTATTAATCTGGCCCAAATGGATAACAATCATACTGTTTTTAATCCCAGAAAAAGATCACGTGTAATTCAATTTTAGGTTAATTTCTTTCGAAGAAAAAAAGAGAGAGACTAGTTACTCAGAAAATACTTCTCACACACATAATACAGGAAGCTGTATCATTGATTAGATTCGTATGGTTCTTTGCCTTCTTATATGTACACTTTTCAAATTCAAAAGGATTTCACACGTTTATCATGTCCTCTTCCCTTACCCTGCGTGGGTATGAAATTCTGTCTATAACTGAGAAATGCAACTGCATACAGATGTTTATCATGTTGGTTCCATATATCCTAACATTTGGAAAAAATAAGTGGTTACTTGGATATATCAGCAGGTTTCATTTTACATGTGTGACAGAAGCATGGTCTAAAAATACAATACAGTATTTATATCTTAGCCTGGATGAGAGGCAAATTTAAGAGTAATCTAAAAATATGCCTCCAGGCAAAGTGAAAATTTTAAAGTAGAAATTTTCTAAATACAAAATAAATACATCTTCAAGGGAATGAGTTCCTTTTAAATGCCCATCTCACCATCACTTCTAAAAGCATAGCCGCTACTATTTGTATATTCCTATGTGTAATTGGAATACTGAAATATTTGTAAGTGACGGGTAGTTAAAAAAATAATTAAGCCACGTGTATGTTTCTGTACCACAAATTGTAACATACATTTGATTGACCTGATAATAATAAAAAAACAATAACAGTTTTTTTCAGGGGTGTGTTTGAGAAATAGAAGGGCTGCAAAACTGACCAAGACATCAAATAGTTTTACAGTGAATACAAGCAGGAAGGACACCTTGCATGAATGGTGAATGCTGAGTGATGCTGTAACGGATTCAGGAGCTCTAACCTAACTAAAAACAACATCCTGAGAGGTGCAAGCAGGAAATCATGCTATTATATCTCACAGGAAACATTTTGATTCTGGTGTCTCATTCTCGTGACAAAGGTGGCAACCAGAATAGAGAAGAGTACAGCATGGATCCATGCTCCTGACAAAGACAGGATGAAGAATGGAAAATAATGCAAAGTTAGCACCTTCTTGTTCAAATATATTGTAATCCTAGGGTCTTCCTCTCTTCCAGCAAGGATGTGAGACATTTAGTCTTGACAAAGTGTAACTGTGATCTAATAATTGGTAGAACTCCAGGCTTTAGAGGGTTTCAAGGTTTGTTTTACAAATAGGAAGGTGTATTATCATTCATAAGTGTTTTCATTTTCCCAGAAAGGCTTTTTTTTTTAAAAAAAGAAAATATAATTGTTATACCACAGAATCAGGGATATAGGAAGTAGAACCAGGATTCTTCGAAACTTGTGTTGTAGTACTCTTAGACTATTAGCAAGAGAAAATAATTTATGTTGGACAAAGACAGGAAAAAAATCTACAAATGCTGCAGTTATAAAATTTGTCATTGTAGCTAATAATAGTATAGAACAATAGCACAGTTCTATGTTTGAATGTGTGCTCGTGCCATTGCGTATGTATGGATGGCAGATAAACTGGAGATTGTAATAATAAAATAAATTTATAAGGGTCAGAAAAACAACTCATTGTCACGTCTTTGAAAAATATTTTTCAAGGGTCAAAGCTCCACAGTGAAAGCAAAAGTGAAGAAAGTTAAGTATTTTTTAAAAAATATAACTTGTACCTAAACACTATTATTTGAGTATCTCTTTCACTTTCTGTAATAACCTGACTATTCCAAACTGTAATTAGGGAAATTCACTACAAATTTAACAGGTTGTAACTGTTTAAAATCTTATGAATGTGAATTTTCAAACCTTCATTCCAAAATATTTTTTGCCATATTGAGATCCTGAACTTCTGAAATGACATTCTGAAGAGTTCTAGTAGCAATATAATAGAGGTTTCATATACCTTAATGTATTTAACTCTCACAAAACTTCTGTGAGAAAGGACCAGTTGTTATTGCCCAGCTGGGATGGATTCTTGAAGTTCGAAAATACGGAGTGAAGTTGGCACTAAAACTGGAAGTATTATACTTTGAGACACGTACTGTGCCAAACACACGTGGAGAAATTTAAATCTATTTTTCATATGAAGAATGAAATGACCTGATCATTGTATATAATTTATTCATGAGTAGAAATATGAGATACAAAAAGCAACTTATGAAGGAGGTGTCAGCAGATCTGGATTTTGCATGTGTATATCTTCTACTTGTTTTTTGTTTTAAAGGTCTCAGCAGTAGTCAGCTTATTCAAAATGGGAAATCAGGTATTTAGACACCTGTCCCACTAAGCTATCTATGTGAACATCTTAAAGATCTCATGACAGAGACAATAACTAAGCATATTAGAGTCACAGCTCAGTTTTAATTCCTGAAGCACTGTGCAGTGCCCCAAATAGAAGAAGAAACTACTTTGAAAGAAGAAACAAGTTGAAGCTCATTAGCTAAATCCTAGTTGGTGAGATGTCAGGGGGGAGTCTGAATGTGATGTAACAGTGGGGATCATGCTGCATGCGGAGTTCAAGACACTGAAATATTAAGTTAAACAAAAGGTATAAAAGAGATATAGTCCAAAATAAAGAGAGAGACACACAGCTAATGGAAGTAAGCTTGAAACATTCTCAGAATGTGTAGGTACACAGAAAAAATGTCAACAATAATAACAACTGCTAATATTTTTTGGTTCTTACTCTGTCATAAGCATGATGCTAAGTGTTTTATGTGCATTCACTCATCCTCACAATAATTCTATGATGTAGGATTGTTTTTATTATTAAGATTTTATCATTTTATATATAATGAGACTGGGACACAGAGAGGTTTAGAAGGTGCACATCTACTAAGGATTGGAACTAGACTAACTCAGGCAGCTGGCTGTAGGGTTTGTGCCTTTAGTAACTAAGATACAACCTCTTATAATGTTGAAAGCATTACGATGGAGGAAGGAACCTAGAGAGGGCTGGCATTCCAAGGATTCCGTTGAAAAAAATGTATAGCAATGATAATTTTCTTATTATTTAAATTGTGTCTTTTGACTGTACTTTAGGCTGACTAGGGCTGGAAAATATAGGTTGCATGTATAGAAGAAAAAAATGGAAGAGAAGCATAGGAAAAAGAAGAAACAGAAAAGGAAATGAAGGGAAGGAACCCCATCTAGAACAACACACATTCTACCCTGCTCCCTGTATAATGCATTACTGGTTAGCCTTTGCTGCAAGGGCCCAAATGAACAAGAGCCAATACTGCAATTATTACCCTCGCTGGATGCCATCCTGTGGGTCCTCATTTAGTGCTATTGCTTGTTTATATTTGCTAATAAGCTTTGAGTTATTGGTTCTGTTCCCAGTCAATTAGAAGTGGTTTACAGGAAAAGGAAAGAATGTGTGATTAGGGCAATCCAAAAGGTAATTAAAATATGTTTGGAATCCCTGTTACATAAATAATACCTCTTCATATTTATTTGTTCCGAGAGGAGTAGCCGAATATCACTAGAAAATGGAAAAGTTAGATTCTTAGAATTTTTCATTAAAAGAAAGAACACCTTACTGTTTTCTTTAGAATGCACTGGAGAAGGAAAGCCTGGTGACAAGGCTGTCAGCTCAGACTGCCCAGGTATACAATGACTGATGCTTGGAAAAAAAAGGCTGCAGCAATTAGGATGTGAAGAGTTAGCATTTAGTGTCTTTCATTTTGTGCTAGTTCTTCTATCTGCTAAATATAGTGAAATATTCTAAACATTGAAACACTAACAAAGTCAATATCCTAGGATAATTTGGTATACGTAAGTCCCAAAATGATAGCATTGATTTTTGCCCTTTTTATGTCATCTAATAGAAACCTAAGTGACTTAGCTGCTATTCCTGTGGTCCAAGAGATCATGTCCCTTTGATGTCCTCCACATCTGGAAGATTTTATTTTCTCTGTGCAAATCATTTAACTCCCCTAGGTCATATCTTCTCATCTCTAAAAATGCAATAGATAAGATATTAAATTTTCTCTCTTCTTTATTGCCTTCTAATGACACTTCGTTTAAAGATTACTTTCTGTTCCTCTAGTGACAGGGATAATTTTAAATGATTTTATTTTTGAATGTTTTATATTCAAATCTGTGCTAATGATTTCTATTATTAATATTCAGATTTAGTATTCAGACAAGTATTGGAGAGAACATGATAGAACTGATCTGTGAAGTAACCAAATAAAAATATTTATGCCTATATGCATCCATCATACACAAGCAAGCAGAGTTGGAGAAATATTGTCAGAGTGTTTTAAGCAAACATACCAATATGTATACAATCAAAAAAGCAATTGTATCTTCTGTGAAGCAACTGTCTTGGAAGGCTGTAGACTTTATTTCAACAACTACACCACTGTTCAATAAAGGTTTTTAACTTATCTTCTGAAATTGCCTTAAGAACCTATGGCACTTTTATGTTAATGCCTAAATCCTGGCAAAATTTTATCAATGATGAGTATGTTTGGTTAATCACAAAAGAGGATCTAATGTCTTATAGGGCTTACTGAATGGCTCTCACATAATACCAAAACAAGTATTCCAAAATTGTTTTGAAGAGTGGCAGCATCACTGCAACGCATATACTCATCTATGTCGGAATATGCTAAGATTCCTATAAATGAGCTTTCCCAAGGGAATTACTATAAAGAAGAATATTATTCATTTGGAAGTATGATTTCTAGCCTTTTCTTTTATAAATTCCTTGCTTTAGCATCTATACAGATTTTCTTCTATCTATAGAAGAGTATAAATATCTCTCATAAAATAACTGTCATAATGTATTGATAAATTTATTATTTCCATATTGTATGTATTTCAAGTATATATCAACACGTGTATAATTGTAGAATTATACACAGTTACCTGAAAGGTGGGACAGATGGTTTAAGATGACATTTTTCTTTCTATTCTGTCCAATTTGTGTGATATTTTTTGTGTGTGTGGTACGCGGGCCTCTCACTGTTGTGGCCTCTCCCGTTGCAGAGCACAGCCTCCGGACACGCAGGCTCAGCGGCCATGGCTCACGGGCCCAGCTGCTCCTAGGCATGTGGGATCTTCCCGGTCCGGGGCACGGACCCGTGTCCCCTGCATCGGCAGGCGGACTCTCAACCACTGCGCCACCAGGGAAGCTCGATATTTTCTTTAATAGTATTTTAAAAAAGAAATATATTATTTGATAAAATTATTGCTCAACTGAATTCCATCAAAATGTCATCGTTTTTATGTGCTTAAAAGGCTTCTTATCCCCTAGTATTAAGTGATCAAAGATTATAATTGGACAAAAAATGGATACTAAAATGAATGATTTAAAAATGCTTCAATAAAATTTAGCATAAAATGTAAAGCAAATATAAAAAAAGAGTCCCTTTATTAGAAATGAGATTTTAATTTTTCTAACTCATCCTACATATTTTATATGTATTCATAAATATGTATGACATATACAAACACAGGTACACATACATTCTATTATTTACTACCTTTGGTTATTTCTACATATACCATAATTTTTAAAAGGTTTCACTTTTAGTTTACATTGATGATACTGAATCGCTAGATCCTTAAATATATTTCTACATGCTTTGATAAAATGTATATCTATATCATAAAGCTTTTTATATTGTTACTATGGGGAAAAAAGAAATTGCCTTCAGTTAGTAAATTTGAATCATGTTTTTAAAAATTCTCTGTTGAATCTAAGTAAGAAAAAATTCTATGAATAAATTATTTTTCTAGAAAAATATGCTGAAGATAATTGTATAAATCTATGGTTGATAATCCTAGAATATATTTGAAAATAAATTTATTTGCGAAAGAAAAACACTCTGTCCATAATTTGAGAGAAATGAGGTACTTTTCATTAGAAAAGGAAATGTGGAATATCTAAATAAGTTATAAATGTACATTTCCAAAATAGTAGATAGAGCATTATTTTAGCATTTATGTTATTCACTGAATACCAACTACACATTGCACCAGAACCATAGAAGACACAAAGACAATGGGCAAGATAACATCGCTCCCTTCAAGAGGCCTAAGTTCTAATAACAAACTGGCATGGAAAATGTTATAATACACATTAAAATGTCATATATAAATACCCATATACTTTCTCTGGGGGAAAACAAAACTGAAGAGATGATCATCTCAACTGTATGTGTTGAGGAAAATTAGCTGAGGGACAAGCCATTTTGACTGATCCATGAAATTTAGTCCAGAGGCCTGTTAATACCCCATGTGTATTA
This sequence comes from Phocoena sinus, assembly GCF_008692025.1. Lineage (NCBI taxonomy): Eukaryota > Metazoa > Chordata > Mammalia > Artiodactyla > Phocoenidae > Phocoena > Phocoena sinus. The sequence goes on along the minus strand of NC_045771.1, from coordinate 34,385,215 downwards.
GTTATCTATTGCTGCATAAGAAATTACCCCTAAATTTAGCAACTTCAATACACATTTATTATCACTCAGTTTCTGGGGATCAGGAATCTGGGTAGCGCTTAGGTGGATCCTCTGCCTTACACTCTCTCACAACCAAGGGATCAGGCCAGGTTCTCCAGTGTCACCTGAAGCCTCAACCGGGGAAAGACCCACTTCCACATTCACTTGGCCTTTTTGGCAAAATTCAATTCCTCAGACGTGGCTGGACTGAGGGCCTCAGTTCCCTGCTGGTTTTGGTCACAGCATATCCTCAATTAATTCCTTGGGATACGGGGCTCTCTGCCATGGCAGCTTGCTTCTTCTGAGTTTGAAAGTCAAATAAGAGAACAAAGAGAGTGTGCTAGCAAGATGGAAGTCATAAGCTTTTGTAACCTGATCGTGGAAGTGAAATCCCATTACTTTTGTTGTATTCTATTGGTTAGAAGCAAGTCACTAGATGCAGCTCCCACTCAAGGAGAAGGTAATTGCCCATGGATAGGAATTCAAGGAAGTGAGGTCATTGAAGGCCAACTTAGAACTCTGCCTACCATAGAGGTTAATAAAAATACCTAGAAGTTCTATTAGAGAAAACAGGAATAAAAACTTTCAACTACATGTACTAAAGAGAAGTTTTATAGGGTACTATCCATTCAGATTGATCCTTGAAGTTTAGTTCAGAAGCCTGTTAACACTCCAGGTGACTAAAGGATTTTCATTTTGCAGCTAGGTGTTACACAAGTGAGTTATTAAGAATTCCTTGTGACCTAGGATCATACTATTATGGGTAACTACTATTGCTTGAACACTTATTCTTTGAACTGCTATTCCTTGAGCCACTGTGTATGTGTAGCTATGTTCTCATTTAATAATCTACTTGTAAGGTAAAATTGTATTTAGATGAGAAATACTGAGCACATCACCTTAAGTACTTTAGTGTAACACATGTTGCAGTAATAAACAGACCCAACATGCAATGGCTGAATGCAACCAAAGCTTATTTCATGTTTACATAACGTTCCAGCATCTGTTCAGGTTGGCAAGTGGGAGGATGAGGCAATGGACCCTCCCAAAATTTTCACCTAGGGACTCAGGCTGATGGTTTCTCTGCCATCTTCAATATGCATTCTCAAATAGTGTCAAAGGACTGTCCAGAAAACCATAGAGAAATTCATGTTGACAGATCTTCTGGGCCTCACCTGAAAATGACACACATCACTTCTGCTCACATTTCTCGGTTAAAACTCCATCATTTGGCCAGCCCTCATTGAAAAGGAAGCTTAGCATCATAATCAAGTGGGATTTATCCCAGGGATGCAAGGATTTTTCAATATGCACAAATCAATCAGTGTGATACACCACACCAAAAAACTGAATAATAAAAACCACATGATCAACTCAGTAGTTGTGGAAAAAGCTTTTGACAAAATTCAACACCTATTTATGATTAAAAAAACTCTCCAGAAAGTGGGCATGGAGGGAATATACTTCAACATAATAAAAGCCATATATGACAAACCTACAGCTAACATCATATTCACTGGTGAAAAGCTAAAAGCATTTCCTCTAAGATCAGGAACCAGACAAGGATGTCCACTCTCACCACTATTATTCAACGTAGTTTTGGAAGTCCTAGCCAAGGCAATCAGAGAAGAAAAAGAAACAAAAGGGATTCAAAGTAGAAAAGAAGAAGAAAAACTGTCGTTGTTTGCAGATGACATGATACTATACACAGAAAATTCTAAAGATGCTACCAGAAAACTATGAGCTCATTAATGAGTTCAGTAAAGGTGCAGGAAACAACATTAATACACAGAAATCTGTTGCATTTCTATACACTAACAATGAAAGATCAGAAAGAGAAATTAAAGAAACAGTCTCATTTACCACTGCATCAAAAAGAAAAAGATACCTAGGAATAAACATAACTAAGGAGGCAAAAGACCTGTACACTGAAAACTATAAGATGTTGATGAAAGAAATCAAAGATGACACAAACAGATGGAAAGATATACCATGTTCTTGGATTGGAAAGATCAATATTGTCAAAATGATTATACCACCCAAGGCAATCTACAGATTCAATGCAATCCCTATCAAATTACCAAGGGCATTTTCCATAGCACTAGAACAAAAAATTTTACAATTTGTGTGGAAACACAAAAGACCCCAAATAGCCAAAGCAATCTTGAGAAAGAAAAACAGAGATGGAGGAATCAGGCTTCCTGACTTCCGACTATATTACAAAGCTATAGTCATCAAAACAGTACAGTACTGGAACAAAAACAGAAATATAGATCAATGGAACAGGATAGAAAACTCAGAAATAAACCCATGCATCTATGGTCAATTAATCTATGACAAAGGAGACAAGACTATACAATGGAGAAAAGACAGTCTCTTCAATAAATGGTGCTGGGAAAACAGGAGAGCTACATGTAAAAAAGAAAAGTGAAATTAGAACATTCTTTAACACCATACACAAAAATAAACTCAAAATGGATTAAAGACCTAAATGTAAGGCCAGACACTATGAAACTCTTAGAGGAAAACATAGAACACTCTTTGACATAAATTGCAACAATATCTTTTTCGATCCATCTCCTAGACTAATGGAAATAAAAACAAAAATAAACAAATGGGACCTAATTAAACCCAAAAGCTTTTGCACAGCAAGGGTAACCATAAAGAAACCGAAAAAACAACTCACAGAATGGGAGAAAATATTTGCGAATGATGCAACCAACAAGGGATTAATCTCCAAAATTCACAAACAGCTCACACAGCTCAATATCAAAAAAACAAAAAACCCCATCAAAAAATGGGCAGAAGACCTAAATAGACATTTCTCCAAAGAAGACATACAGATGGCCAAGAGGCACATGAAAAGATGCTCAACATCGCTAATTATTAGAGAAATGCAAATCAAAATTACAGTGAGGTATCACCTAACACCAGTCAGAATGGCTATCATCAAAAAGTCTACAAACAATAAATGCTGGAGAGGGTATGGAGAAAAGGGAATCCTCCTACACTGTTGGTGGGAATGTAAATTGGTAAAGCCACTACAGATAACAGTATGGAGGTTCCTTTAAAAACTAAAAATAGAGCTACCATATTATCCAGGAATCCCACTCCTGGGCATATACCTGGAGAAAAACGTGGTTTGAAAGGATACATGTACCCCAATGTTCACTGCAGCTCTGTTTACAACAGCCAAGACATGGAAGCAACCTAAATGTCCATTGACGGATGGATAAAGAAGATGTGGTACATAAATACAATGGAATATTACTCAGCCATTAAAAAGAATGAAATAATGCAATTCGCAGCAACATGGATGGATCTGGAGATTATCATAGTAAGTGAAGTAAGTCAGACAAAGACCAATATTATATGATATCGCTGATCTGCAGAATCTAAAAAAATGATACAAATGAACTTATTTACAAAACAGAAACAGACTCACACACTTAGAGAATGAACTTATGCTTACCAGGGGGGAAGAGTGGGAGGGAGGGATAGATTTGGGAGTCTGGGATTGATACGTACACTCTGCTATACTTAAAATAGATAACCAACAAGGACCTACTGTATAGCACAGGGAACTCTGCTCAATATTCTGTAATAACCTAACTGGGAAAACCATTTGAAAAAGAATAGATACCTGTATACATATAACTGAATCACTTTGCTGTGCACCTGAAACTAACATAACATTGTTAATCAACTATATTCCGATATAAAATAAAAATTTTTTTAAAAAGATATGTAGTCTTGTTCAGCAGCCTAAGAAGGAATGGGCAATGTTTTTTGTTGAACCAGTAGTTTCTACCATAAAGTAAATGTCAAGATTCTAAATAAGGCTGATATCACTCAGGTTGAAAAACTGCATGTACTAGAATGTAGTACACCTATGTATGTGATGGTGCTCAGGGCATTTTGAGCTCCAGGTTCAGAAGAAAACAACCGAAATCACAGAGTGGTTGCTTCTACCAAAGGCAGTACAAGAAGGTGGTGTGCTTACTCTCACCTTATAATAAGCTCTGTTAGGAAATCTTTAGCCATTCATTTTAACCTGAAAAAAACTACAAATAAATATCTAGTTGCAGTAGCATTTTAAGAGTCCCCAAGACACGGGTCAATATGTGTGTTTGTGTGGGAAGAGCAGAGAGGGCTGAGGAAAATTCATGATATTAAATACAGGCCATGGGGAATTTCGTGGGCTTCATTTTGGGAGCATCCACCTATGTACGGCATGTATGCTTAAATCAAGGACCAGGTCAAGAAGCCAAAGAACTTTCTGTGTCCTCCTGATTTTCTAATCTTTTCAGAATATGATTGCTCTGGATTTTATTCTTATTCTAACACCTTTGATAAACTTAAATCTATCTTAGTGGTGGTTGATCTTCAACATGATGATGACACGTTTCATCCCCTCGCTGACATCTGCCATACATACCTTCCATTAAGTGATTTACTGACCATATTTTTTACATCAAAGAGTAATCTAGTGACCTGATTCCTGGAACTCCATGCTTATCAAGTAAGTATTGAAAGACCAAATACTTAAGACCCTCCAATTTCATGCGTATCTATTTATTACTCACCACCCAAAGACTTCTGGCCAGAAAGAGCAGGGGATTCAAGTATATATGATAGAATAGATCCCACTGACAACCAACTAGTTTACCTACTTTGCTACTTTCAAGAACACACACCACTCACTGTACTTCTCTATCCAAAATGCTCCTTTCACGGTTTCAGTAGCTTTGACCCCTACTAACACCCTATGTTCCAGCTGTTACTGTCAGAAGTTGAATGGATCATCAGGCTTCTCTGGTGGAACTTGACGGTCCACTGTGGAAGGATCAAAACTGGTACAAGAATGAGCCCAATCAGCATGAGGCCAAAGTGAAAACCATTCAGGAGGAAAATACTCTCTTGTTTGGCTCTCTAAGCATCCCACGTTGCCAGAAGTCAACTACTTCAAAGTGATCAAGGGCATCAAGTCTGAGCCTTGTGACTCCTGTTGTGCATGTCCAGATGAATCTATATTATGCTTCACTGCTATTCACTAGCCTTCCACAGTCTACTCTTCCTTCATTTGCCTATTCACTCAAAATAGAAAATTTGAGTATTTCATACAAGATGTGACATAGTCCCACAGATGCCATGATTCACTTCAATGAAAGTCCAATGAACCTAGTCCAATGCAATCAATCCACGGAAAAAATTCTGGTTAAGAACCTCCCTCTTCTTAGGATGCCTTAGGGTTAGAGTCTTTGGCACCTTAGATGATGGGGCTTGGGTTGTGTTTAAATGATAACAGATTAATAATATAATTAATAATAAATTAATTTAAATTATTTGACCTCAATAACTTTCTTCTAGGTATGAAAATAGCCAAAGATATCCATATAAAAATCATATTCTTTGTAGATCATAACCGCAGTGGATATTTTCTCTTAAGTTCCACTGGCTCATTTACCTGACTGCCACTATTGGTCCTTCTTGTTTAGTTAATTTCTTCCTTTCCATCATAGTTCGGGCCTTGATGTTCCAGATGTTTTTTTCTCATTTTGAAACTGTCTCATCTACATTGTAATCCTTTGCTCTCAATGACCTCACTCCTACACTGAACCCTGGTTCTCCATCCTCCAAATTGCCTAGTCAGAACACCAGACTGGCTTGCCACTCATGTAAAATAATAAGGTTAAGCTTTCCCTTTTATGTAGTACTAGCAGCTAGGAATGTTCTTTACAGTCTGCAAGATTCCAGGAGGAATTTCCAGGACCAAAGTAAAGGAGCCCTAAGGCAGATTATCAGGGCTAGGCAGGAGCAAAGCAGAACATTTCCATGGAATCTCACTGTGTGCTTGTGTCAAAAACTTGATGTCTCAACAGACAGGATTCTGCACGCACCTCTCTACTATGCCAAAGATACTTTTCAAGCTGGACAGGACCATTACACACCATTAACCCCATCAGAACCTCTCTTTCTGTATCTAACTGAAGACTATTTTCCAAGAACAAAACGAAGCCAATCATAGAAAAGCATGGCCAGTGCAACATTTCCTCTTGTCACGGGAATTTTGCCGCAGGGAGGTTGCAAGGTAGGAATAGACTTGTAAGCAACACACTCTGAACTAATTTTTTCAAGCAAGAGAAGGATTATAGGACTTTTTAAAATAACTGGTGAATATCTGAAATAATTCTGCGTGGTCAGATGAAGAGGCAGTGGGAGAGGGAGACCTCATCTCAGTCCAGTAGCACATGTGAGAGAGATGGTACTGCACAGAGGTCGAGTACCTAGGCTTGGCTCCGTAATAATTACATGGCCTTGGGCAAGTTACTCAGCCTAATTGTGCCTGGGGTTCCCCAAAGGTTTTTTTTTTGTGAGGCTTAAATGAGTAGAAACACCTAAAGCACTTAGAATAATAACTGGCACATAGTAATCATTAAGTACCAGCTATTGCAATTAGATAATTAATACCTGGATAACAAAAATTCATGTGGGGAGAGAGCAAGACTTCTGACTTAATAACTTAAAGTAGATGCTGACAGCATCTGAGTAAGCAATGAGGGCAATGAAGAAAAGTCCTCCCACCCCAAATACTGGCAAACAACTAACCTGAACAGTCCTATTATTAACAAGCATGTGCATTTTCAAACACATGAATAAACCTATGCATACGTGGCACAAATGCACACACTCACCATGAAGCCAATAAAAAGAATCTACATCATAACCCAAGATGAAAATAAATTTACTCAAGAGTGAAAGCAGAAAGAAACTTTTGAACAATTTACTAGAGCAAACAAAAGTGTTTTGGGGAAAGCAGATCTTGTACTTATTAAATGGAGGAGCATGAACACTGAAAGAGGAGATGAAATATTAAATAAGACAAAGTAGTCTCAGATAAAAGGGATGCTGAATGAGTAGCCAAAATATGTAAAAGAGAGACGATAAAACAAGGAAGTATTATAAGGAAACTGAAAATAAAACATCTGAATATACATCAGCTTTAGGAATAAAAAGAGCAAAATTGATACCACATAAAATTAAATCAGTAATTAAGGCAATCTTGAGAAACTCCCCCAGAGCACAGAGCATAAAGACAAAAGAGATGGAACGATAAGAGAGAAGATTAAAAATATAAAATAGGAAGAAATAAAATTGTTTCATGGCCAATTGGCATTTTAGAAGAAGGCATTAGACCAAATGGGACAGGAACAATAACCTTCTATCTAAATTGGCCATACATACAAGAGGAGAGGGAAAAAATCCTTTTTGTATCTGGAAAAAGATACAAGTCTACAGATTGAAAGATCTCATTCTGCTACAAATATTAAAAGTAATTTTTTAAATTCTTAAAATATATTTATTGGATTACTGTTCCTATTAAAAAAGAGGTGGGTTTCAGAAAATAGTAACAAATTAGTACTCCATCTTAGACATTCAAGATGAAAAATTATGTATTAACATCTCTAAGAAATTATGCTATTATCTAGTGTTTTTCAAAATTACTTGACCATGAATTTCCTTCTTTCAAATAACATCAATTAACATTCTGCAAAAGTAGTATTCTGTACTGTAGCTTCAAAAGCACCAGCTAATCATACGTTGTGAACTCTTGGAATAATAATATTACATACAAATTCCTTTACAGAGTTGTAGACAAAAATAATTAAGCCTTCTACCTGTATTAGTTTGCTAGGACTCCCATATAACAAAGTACCACAGGCTAGATGGCTTAAACAATAGAAATTTATTCTTCACAGTTCTGAAAGCTAGAAGTTCAAGATCAAAGTGTTGGCAGTGTTTGTTTCTTCTGAAGCTTCTCTCCTGGGCTTGTAGATGGCTGTCTTCTCTGTGTTTTCACATGATATTCCCTCTGTGTGTTTGTGTCCTAATCCCTATTTCTTATAAGGACACCAGTCATATTGGATTAGGGCCCACCCCCAATAACCTCATTTTAACTTAATTACCTTTTTAAAGACCCTCTCTCCAAATACAGCCATATTCTGAGGTGTTAGAGGTTAGGACTTCAATATATGAATTTTTTTGGTGGGCAGCATGATTCAGCACATAACACTACCGAACAATGTTTAAAAATAAAGATTTTCTCAGAGTTCCATCCAATATTAAAAGCCAGAAGATATGGTTCAACTTATTCAGAATTTTGTGGGGTTAGTAAAAGTACATAATATGATAACTCTATACCCAGTCATGCTTTAATTCCTATGTGAAGATAACTTAAAGAAATTTTCAACTATATAATGGCTCCAAAGATTTACTGTTATTGATCAAGATATTGACTGCTATTAACTCAATAAATATGAAAAACTATCATGAAAAAACGGCACACAAAATGGTAGCCATGTTAAAAATACAGCTTGAGAAAAACAGATTGATAATATAAGAAAATTAAACTAATTATACCTTGAATTTGAATTTCCAAAACTAGTAAGTGGACATAGGAGCAGTGAAAGGGAATTCAAACTATCCACTTAATATATCCACTTTTACTTTTGTTATGTCAATAGGTGTGACTTAATTTTTGATGTTTACAACTAGTGTGCATATTTGTTCTTTCTCCTTAAAGGCAAATATTTGTAGAAATAAATGAAGGCATATAACTTCTAAATCATAAGAGAAAACAAAGAAAGCATAGTTTCAATCAGCAGTTCTCAATTTGGGGGGGTATCATTCCTCTTTTACATTCTTAAAAATTATTGAGGACTCAAGAGTTTTTGTTTATATGGATTAATATTGGGTTTGGCCAAAAAGTTCATTCGGGTTTTCCCGTATGATCTTAAACTTTTTGGCCATCCCCAATATATTTTAACACTTAGCATATTCACAAATCAAAACTGGGCAATTTTAAAAACATGATTATAGACAAAAACACATTTCATTAATTATTAGAATGATGATGACATCACTTATGCAACCTCTGGAAAACTCCATCTTACGCTCATGAGAAAATCAGAGGAGGATGAGGCAAATGAAGTCTTACTATTATTATGAAAATAGTTTTGGCTTTGTGAACCCCTTGAAAGGGTCTTGGGAACTCCCAGGGAGTCCCAGATCATTCATTGAGAACTGCTGACTTAAATAAAGAAATGAATAGGAAATGCCAATAAACCCAAAAAGAAGTTGAAAAAAATAAGACCAAATTTGTCTTATAGAAGACATTAATAAAGATGAAGAATGAAAACTGATTCACTTTTGATGCAAGGGCGTCTGCAGCTCGACCTCCCTACACCCTCCGCTAAAGAAACTGGCCTTAAAAAGTGCACTGGTGGCCTCTGTTTTTCAAAACCTAAAGGACACCTTTCAGGCATCACGTTTCCTGACTGCAAGTGACACTCCCAACAACTTACCCTTTCATTAAAGCCTCTCCTTCATTAGTTTCCGTGATGCTATTTTCTGCCAGTTCTACTCATAGCTCTTTGATCATTGTTTTTCTTTGGTTGGTTAGTTGGTTGGTTTTCGTTTGTTTGTCTGTCTGTCTTGGACTTCTCTGTCCTTCTCTGACTCCTATTTTTTGCCCTCTGCTTTTTTAACACTATCTTTAGGACATCTCATCCACTTTCCTAGTTAAATAATACAATATCCTTATGATAATTCCTTCCAGAGTTTTCAATGCATATATGTCTATTCATATACCAAACTGCTTACAGGACACACCTGCATTTGAGTATAAAACAGCCCTGTCAAATTCAACATATTCAAAACTTTGTTGAGAATCTTTCTCCCCTCAAAACAGTTCTTCCTTATACCCCATTCAATTAGTCATCAATCTTGTTGATTTTTACTTCCCAGTTATTTTACAAATATGTTTTCTTCTTTTGCTCTTTATTTCTAATGACCTAATTCAGAACTGTTATATCTTGCCTGAACTCTTGCAAAACCCTCTTATGTGGCCTCCCAGACACCAGTCTAGATCTCCTTTGATCACTTTCCATCTGCATTCAGAGCAATCATCCTAAAAGCCAAATGCTGCCATTTTAACCCAAACTTAAAGCCTTCATCACCAACAAAGCATCTTAGTATGACATACAAGTTCCACTACACATCTCTAACATGGAATCTCTGCCACTCTGCTAAAGACATTATAAACAAATGCTGTATATATAGAGGGAGACACTTTTGACAATAAATGCCAAAATCAATAATATTTTTCATCCCATTTGAACCAATTCATTTATAAAACTCGGTACAAATTAAAATATAATCTAAAATATTGTAATAGCTATATATACAAGTGGTGAATATGCCAGCATTTATAATAAAAAAAGAGGATAAACAAACACACGTAAATGCCAAAAGTAGACAACCTCTTATGTAATGTATGGTATAGTTACTCTAAAAATCCACTAAATAATTTTTACGTATATTTTTAGCAACATGGAAAATATTTACACTGGAATTTTATGCTGAAAAACTTTATAAAACTGCACATAAACTATGGCCAAAACTATGCTTAAAAAATACGTACATATATATATACACCCAACATGGTTAAGACTGACCTTAGGAATCAGATTTTTCCTGTTTTACTCCCCTCCAAATATTTGATAATGCACTCCTACTGCTTTACAATAGAATAAAATAATATGGTTTTCTTGCTTTTAAAGATCCATGAAACTTTAAACCTTGGAGGTTTCTTGGCATTACAGTAATACCAATATTTCTATCCTTGATAATGATATAAAATCTTTGTCCACTGGGTTTAGAATTTTTCTCTTTTCACTGTGACATTTTGGGGTTTATGTAACAAGATGCAATGCAGAAATCAGGGTTTACACTCTTAGAGCAAATAAATTATCTATTAAAAATATCTACAATTTACCTTAGACATTTAATCTCTACAGTGGTTAAGAGTTCAGGACCTGAAGCTAAACTGCCTGGGTTTGTCAGCTCAGCTCTGCCACTTACTAATGGTGTGACCTTGGGCAAGTTATTTAACCTCATTTTACCTTAGTTTTCACAAGCGTAAAATGGGAATAATAATTGCACCTACCTCATATGGTTGATGAGGATAAAATGATTAAAATACGTAGAGCACTTAGTGCTGGGCACACACTAAACACTAAATGTCAATCATTAACTATTATTACCATAATAGGTATAAGTATATTAAATATATCTGTACTATACAATATATATATGTACATTGTAATTAGTTTATTTCACATGCATTATTCATTTGAAATCTCATCACATGCCTGTGAAATAGATAGGGCAGGCATTACAACCGTTTTTGCATATGAAAAGTCTAAATCTCACAGAGATTGGGTCACTTGCAAGAGTTTGAAAATTAGACATTTACCAGATAAAACACACTGACTCATGAATATTCCAATGTTGCCTCAGGGCCCAGGCTCATCAGGACCAAAGTATCTGAGTGAGATGAATCCTCTGGCCAAAGGCAAGAAGCGAAGATCTCTGCTTGTTTTCCTTACTTATTTCAATATAAATGGGCACATACTTATAAATGTTTAACAACAAACTGGGGTGGGAGGGGGCTCTGACTTATATTTATGTACCCACTTCCTGTTTCTGTGCTATAAACACTCCTACCATGGCCAATTTCAAGCTACCATGTGACGTCAGTGAATACAGAGTTTGGAAGAGCTGCTGGCAGTGGCTCTCTCTAACCAGTATGAGCTGGTTCCAGTACACCAAGGACCACAAAAGGAGAAGAATGATCACAAAGGTAAAACTTTGCCCACGGTTAGTCTCAGAGCTTAAATTAAGGCATTTATCTAGCCTTACTGTATAGGAATTGTGGTTAACCTGACCACTTTAATTGTTTTTACTTAAGACTTTAGAGCCACCTTACATTAGAATAACTGTTCAGTTATAAAATCTCCCAGGTCACATCTTTTTGTTTTGGGGCTTACTGTTACCCTGAACCGTACAGAGATGCTCACCAGTTTTTCATTTTCAATGCACAAAGTATAAGGAGGCACTGGGTACTTTGAGATGTTTATTGGATCCTTGGCTAAGTTATCAAGAAAACCACATTCATCAGTACTGCTCTGTCCTCAGGGGAGATCAAGGAAGGATATCCAGGGCTTTACAGTTGATCTCTATGTAGATCTTCCTCTGACTTTATCAAATATAGATACCACACTTTTTCAGAGGGGCATGTTTCTTATTCTTCTACATTCCAGGGCTCTGGGTTCTTGCTAGCATGAGTGGCCTGACATTGCTGAGAAGTCAGAGGAAGGCATTTTCCTCTGGTTCCCTTATCACCTTAGTGAAAACTCAGTGTATTCAACTTGGATCCTCTACCTGGTTCAAGGGAGCTTGAGAGAACGCTGATTACTTTCTGATTTGTCTTGCAAAATTGCCGAGAGCAATTACCTCAGAAATGGGAAGCCAGGAGCTCCTAGATTCTTTACAAACATGAATGGATAGCTGAATAGTCATGGGTTCCCAGCTTGAGCCACTGGTAAAAGTTTTCATAGGGCATAACACAGTTGCTTGCCTTATTATTATCCTAAGTACCACTGTACGATTTGCATTTACTGAAAGAAAATATCCAAAAGAGTATACTTCCCAGTGCCCTAGACATATATTTAGTTAGGGATCAGACTGACTTAGCAGGGTCTAATTGGTTATCTACAAATCTGGTTCTGATATGAGGCTCTAGTGCTCCAAATTCTCAAAATACAAGATAGAATTGCCTGTTGAACTCTTCAAAGATCATTGATGATTAGAAAAACCCTCCTCTACTGACATGTGGAGAAAGTGACAATGCTGGAAAGCATCAGCTCTTGACTAGAAAGGCATGAGCCTCCTTCCCCTCATTTTCCTACTTTCACCCTCTCCACAATGTACCACGGCTTCAAAAACAGTCACTCAGGGACTGGCTTCTAGATTTTTCTGTATTGAGTTTGACAGCTGAGGCTTAATGATAAGTAACCTGCCTGCAGCAGAAATAACTTAATTTTGTACAGGATGGTAAGCCTTTGCCCTGGTGGTAGAAGGAGCTAGAGATACAGTATTGATTAAAGAACTTTACGTAAATATATTGCAGAATGGGTACCACAATAATATACCATACTTAAAATGCTGCAGCATTTAACATTTACTCTGGCATTTTTTGTATCCACAAGAAATGCGACTGAACAAATTAAAAAGGGAGGAGAAGGTGTTTAAAAATCTGAGTGCATATATGCCAATCCTCCATCCTCTAAAAGCTGACCCTGAAATAAAGATTCAGGTCAAGTAGTGTATTTTGGAGGTGATCCCAGGAAGCACAGTATGAGAACAACAGAATGAGAACGGAAGAGAGGAGGACCATAAAGAGGATGTGTTAATGGCTAAGTCGCTACTGTGAGCAACTGAAGTTCAGTGCCCCTGGGAATCAGCCAGTGTAAACACACCTCCAAGGTAGGAGCTAACCTGGGTACTTAGCCATCCCTCTTCGCTCAGTGGCTGAGGGTGGCTCTTGATGACTTTAAAAACAAGACACTCATGGCTTACCCTGTACTCTAGGTGAACATCACATCTAGTAGAAATAGAGACATCGGTGCTTAATATAGGAAGCCATTGGTATATACAATAATTGTGCAGCAAAGCTGCAGGTGAACCTGAGTGGGCCGAGAGGATATGAATCAAGCACTGACAGTGTCTGTTATAACACACCTAGTTCAAGCATGAGTGGTTTAAGCTTGGAAGGAATCAAAAAGCAAGGACTAAGCATGCAATGGAGAGGATGGCAGCTACCGAATAAGCCATATAAATTTCCTCTCTCTTTTTTCCCTTGTTGCTTTTCTCCTTTCTGAAGATTCCCTGACCTGACAGTAAATTCCCACATACCTGCCCGTGAGTCCTACAAAGGCCCACAAGTCCTACCTGCTTCTCCATTCACCAGACCTAGCCCTCCCCTTCTCTTGTTAAACATACCTGTCCTGTTGCCCACCTCCTCAGAGATTCTGCTTTCAAAAGCAACATATCATTACCAGATAAACTCTCATGTACTAAAAAGTTGTTGATTAACATATTATCTCACCCAAAGATATTTATAATTTGTCAGTGAACTAATGATACTTAATGCATGAAGGGGATAATTAATGGTGCACTTTTAGACAAAACGGCAGGTAGATGGTACAGGAATTTGAAGGGATAGGGCCACTCTCATTTACTTATGAGATTTCTATTCCCTAAAGGATTCAACTAAGAAATATATCCCCAGTTAGCGATTCACAGTGAATAATGTTATGCTGAAATATCTACGAAGTCCAGCTTTAATATATACCTATTTATTATGTAACTCAGTTGCTCCCACATATTTTACTGAAGAACCATTTAAACAATGTTTAACCTATTTTCTTCACTACCTTTTAAAATATAATATCTCACATATATAAGTACACATTTTATCTATGTGTACATTACATATAACACAATAATAATATATCAAAATGCCTCTGAACTCATCATAATCCAAGAATGAAAAATTCACCAATAACCTGGCATGCATCTGTATGCTCTTCTCTATGCCCCTCTTCACCTCCCCTCCACAAAGCAACCAACCCCTATCTTGAATTCTGTGTCATAACTTTCTCTTTTAAAAATATGAATAAATAATATACTGGTTTTGCTTGTTCTTGAGATTTATGAAAACACAATATGCAGTATTCTGGGACTTGTGACTTTTTAAATGTTATTTTTCAATGTTACATTCTTAAGATTCATCCATATGGCTGCATGTAACCTGCAGCTACAGAGCATTCCTTTTCACTGCTGTGTACAATTCCACTGTAAATATATTTCTATTTCATTTATCCAGTCTCCTATTGATATACATTTGAGTTGTTTCCAGTCTTTTGCTCTTTTGAGCAATTTTCCTATGTTCTTGTACCCGCTTCCTGGTACATACATGTAACAGTAGGTATCTAAATTAGCAAAAGTTTATTTATGTGCCAAGATGTAACTATAAATGAAAATGTTCAACTTCACAAGACAATGACCACTGTTTTCAGAAGTACGTGGGAATGAGTCAGACTGTCCTCCCTTTATCCAGCATGCTGAGTTCCACCAAAACTCAGAAGCCACATTTTGTTGTTATAAGCAACCTCCAAAGTAGAAGGTAACCTCTTTAAGCAAAGTCAGTGTTCAAGCTCATTTGTATTCAGGTATCCTCTGAGGGGGAAAAAAAAAGAAGCAGGCATTAAAAACACACACACATGCACGTAAGAGGAAAGGAATTTACTTTTCCTTTCAGAAGTGTGCTGTTCAGAAAAAGGGAGACAAGTGTATTGTGCTCCCTCAAACTCTCCTGGGACTCTTCCCCCAGCTTTGGGTGATTTGAAGCTCAGCCAATGCAGAAGTATGTCATATGCAATTCATAAACAGCTGAAGAGAGATGGACCAAACAGCCCTGTTAGAGATTATCATTAGAAAGGCTGCATGGTTGGCAAGTCATAGAGATTTTTTTTCCGGCAACAGTGGGCTGTATACATGTAACATTTTATTTGACATCAATTTGGTGGTGGTCCCATAACCATGGTGGGCTTGAGCATGAATCAAGTAGGCTTTGGTAGAGATATCTGCCTGTACCTGATTGACTATTTCAGTCCCAAGGACTACTTCCTTGAGCAGTGGTCATTTCATATAGATATATATTGTACTTATGTAACAGATATATTGTATTTTTCCGTAAAAATTATTCCATATTGGTGTGGCTTTGTAGTGAGGTCTGAGTTGGTGGCTGGCCTGAACAAGTAGCCAGGCCATTAGAGATGGCCCGTTTATTTGTGCAAAGGTATATTTTTATCAATATTGGAATGATGTGCGCTATGACCAGGACAGCTGTCTGAAGTTAGCCTACCGTGGGGAGCATATCAATTACGGTAAGATATCAGCAATTTATCATTATGACTGCATATGGCTAAGGCATTACTTGAGATTTTTCCCATGGTGCAGAGATACTCTTTCAACAGTAAATCATGGCAAGTCTTGTAGGCTCACACTGAGCCAGAAGGTTGGGTATAGCAAAAAGTGAGGCTGTTCATGAGGCTAAGACTCTGTTCATAAAATTTGCTAAGTTACTAGCAGTGCCATTTCCATTTCACAATGCAAAATTTGGGGGGCTTCTCTCATCTAATGGGTGTTTAATACAAAGTCACTCACTGTAGAAAGAATTTGTCAGGTCAGAGACTTAACTTTTCAATTAATGAGACAACCTCTCCATTAGGGATCAATGACAAACTAGTAATTGCTACTCAGCCCAGATGTCAAGGATAATAGAAGTCTAATTGCCAAAGGCTCCAGTAAGCTGTGAGATTGTTCTAAGATACCTATAATTTCACGGGGGACTGAAGGAGATAAGGAGATCCAAGGCAGAGCCTGTTTTATTGTTGCCTGAAATTCTTCCATGGCTTCTTATTATAGGGAACTCCTCTCCAGTTTGGGAGCTTATTTGGTGAATTTCTCTTTTTAAGGCTGAATAATATTCATATATACATGTATATTATCCATTCATCCATCACTGGACCCTTGACTTGTTCCCACATCTTGGCTGTTATGAATAATGCTGCGATGAACATTGGGGTGCAATTATCTCTTTGAGATTCTGCTTTCTATTCTTTTGGAAATACACCCAGAAATGGGATTGCTGGATCATGTGGTAGTACTATTTTTAATTCTTTGAGGAACTTCCACACTACTTTCCTTAGTGGTTGCACCAGTTTGCATTCCCACCAACAATGTAGAAGGGTTCCAATTTCTCCACATCCTCACCAAAACTTCACACACACACACACACACACACACACACACACACACACACACACACACAGAGTCCTAATAAGTGTTCCTAACAAGTGTGAGATAATACCCCATTTTGATTTTGATTTGCATTTCTCTCTGTCTTATCTACTATTTAAACTGTCCGTTGAGGCTTTTTTCCCCCCTGACACATAGGTTTTTCATTCTGGAAGTATCTTTTTGTTTTTTCCAAATCTGTCAGTTCATTCCTGATAGGTTTTGTTTCATGCTCATCTTTGTCAATGCATCTTTTGTTTCTTTAAACATTTCCTATGCAATTATGTGAATTATCTGGCAATTCCAATATCAGTTTTCCTTGATGTCTCAATCTTTTGTTCACTGTTTCTTTTAACTTTTTCTTATCATGGCTGGTCTCCTAATGTACTCGATGATCTTCATTTATAAATATTTTATTTAATCTTATTGGTCCTATAGGTCTAAATTGGGAAAACTTTCCTCTAAAAAGTATTTTCTTTTGTGGGTGATGGGGAGGGATAACAACCTGAAATGACCTCAGTCCTTCTCTTGATTTCTCAAGGGAATCTCGGTCCCAACTTCACCACCTTGCCAGAGGAGCCTCGGTGTCTAGATAGCAATGCTACTAGTGGCATCTTGACTTCTGACCTTTTTGGTCCCAACTCCATTCCACTGATATGGTTCCAGTTCACTGTCAATATGTGTACATGTATGGGAGGGTCAGTAGGCAGGTTTTAAAGATATTCCCTACATCTACAAGACTAGCAATAACTCAAAGTGTACATTATCATAATATAGCTGCTTTATAGGAGGGTCCATTTGAACATCTAATCAGCCAGAATGCCAGAAACAGAGGTACAGTAACCTTTTCAGCAGTAAAATGCATTAACATTTGGGGGATACTAGTTTTTCAGGGTCCGCAGCTTGGGAACTAACTAATAGAATGTCCAAAATACAAGATTACATTTTAGAGGACTTAAAAGTTCTAATTTTTTTTTTTTTACCACTCTTCCACCATGATGTCATGTGTTATTTCATATTAATTCCTCTATGTAATATCCATGCATATATTTTCTCTCTTAGACTCAATATTCTCTTCTATCAATCTGTTTTTTTCTTGTGTGAGCAGATAGAAAAAGTACATGTTTGAGTTTCAAATCTATACAATTTTTCTCTGATGATTAAGAATAAAGTGACCAAAAGAATAAAGTGACCATATTTTCTCTTGGTAGCTGAACAGCCAAGAGAAAGTGATGAATAGCTTGGATGGTCCATAAAATAGTTTGTTATTTTTAGATGAACAGGAGACATTAGTATCCGTTTAAGGATTTTTTCCTTAAATGATTTTTAAAACAGCTCTCTTCTACTAGGCAAGTCTTCCTCAATTTACACATGATGAAATCAGAAAATACACAGAAATACTGCATACATTCACTATATAATTGACACTGAGTTACGATAAGCCAGGACTATGCACTGTCTGTTCTGGAAGGGAATGTATGAACTTCCTTTTTTGATCCATTTGAATGCTTTATTTTTGAGAGTCATTGTCTTTATTAAATATTACTTTACACTGAATTAGTATTTTTGATTTTTATCAAATGAACCAGGGGGTTTTTAAGGTTACATTTTATGATTCAATCGTTTTCTTGTATCTTTGAGAATATTGTGATTTACTAACATATTTAATTAGAAGCAAAGATAAAACTTGAATTCTATAGTTTAGATTTTTTAAAGAAACTGTTAGGCACACAAAAGAATCTATGGCTATATCTATGTTCTTTTTTAAACATACATTTTTTCCTTAATATTTTTGATTGGCATTTAATTTTGTCTATATCTGATATTTCTCCATATCAGCATATAAAATTTTTTTCTTGATTTTTTAACTACATAGGTGTATCATTATAGATAGACAGACTGTTTCAGGTTTTACTTATTAAAATCACACTTAAGTGAATACTGGAATATATGTTCTTGTTCATGTGGGTAAACTACCCATAAGAAAAATTTTTAGAAGTAAAATGCTGGGTCAAAGGTAAATTAATTTCTCCCTATAGAAGTTATGCAGATTATATTCTCCCTAAATAGTTTGTGAGATTACCTACTTCCATGTCACTGCCAACACTGAATATTATCAAAGTTAGTTTTTGTCGTTCTGGTACTTGTGGGATATGATGAGAATTTTTTTCCATTTCCTGTTCCATGCTCCTTCATTGTCTCTATCCTCTGCTACTAAAACTTCAGATGATGAATTTTGGATCTCCTGGAACAAAACTCTGTATCTTTTAACTTTTGTCCCATATTGTTCATTTCTTTGTCTTTTGCTCTAAATTATAAGACATTTAAGCTTCTTTCTCAAATCACCTATTTGGAAGTATTTTTTTCAGTGATTCAGGGATTTTCTTTTTCAATTTTCTCAATCCTATTTTAAATTCCCAGAGACTAATTTCATTCTCTGATTGGCACTTTTATTACAGCAGCTTGTGAGATACTTTTTCAAATCTAAGGATACTATTTCCCAGGATTATTTTTATTTGTTCTTACCAATCCTCCCCTTTCAAACCACTGGGTTTTCACCAAATGTCATGATACATGCCTGTAGGTTGATATTTATAAAGGACCAGGTTGATCAGCATATTGAAGAGGCCTGCACTGTCAAAGGAAAGTAGTCAGTTCTCTAAAAGAGCCCATCCTTTGAGTGGGAGTCCAGGGCAGGGCAGGGCAGGGAAGAGGGTTCCTGGCAGCAGCAACTGTGTTATCTGACAGCCCAGGCCAATCGATAGGTTTGCTTGGGGTTTGTGAGGGTTGGGCAGGTTAGCAGATGGGGATCCCTCCCAAAGCCAACATTATTAGGGACTATTCCCCATGAAGGTGGAGCATTTTAATGCTTTTATTTCTTGGGCAGATAGATACCTCCTCTTGTCCCCTTCCAATTCTTCCCGGTGCTAGTAGGGATCTAAGTGAAGCTCTGCTAGCTTTTCTTTTCCACCCTAATGCCCAAAGAAGGCCTTCCCAGTTCACACTTATTGTTTTCATTTTTGTTCTTAAAAGAATGCTTATGAAGTTGGAGCTTCTCTGGAACAGTAACCTCCTCGTAGGAAGGGAAGGGAGCAGAAGATCCTGCTGGCCCTCTGCCCTGATGGCTGCCTTATTGCTCACTGATGCTTTTCTTTATTCCCTAAAAAAAAATTTTTCAAAGAGTTTTGTTGAGCAATAATTCACATGCCACAAAACTCTTCCGCCGACTCTAGGCTTAGCATTTCTCCGGCGCTCCTGGGAAGTCTGCGCCCATCCCTGGGGGATCGGAGCTGGGCCTTTCCTTCCTCTCTCTTTCTCCCCCGTCACCTCCATTCTGTCTTCCAAGATTTTCTCAAAATTTCTGGCTCACAGCTGCCTCCTTTTTAAAATTTTCTATATACAGCTCAGTTTCATTCTTTAAAAATGTCTCTTTTTTGTTATTTCCATGGGATCTTTGGAGGAAAGGGGGCTAAAGTCATGGTATTTAGTCTACTTCCTTCCCAGTTCCATATTTTTATGAATTAAGGTAGCTTATTATTGCATTTATGGCATGTATACTTCACTAATGAGGGGCGTAGATAACATACCCACTGAAAATATAATTTGGCTGATGGAGAGGATTCACTTAAAAGGTTGTAAAAATCCCCCCCAACCACCCCCATTTTTAGGGGGGAAATTAGGTGCCTCTGAAGAAAGGACATTTTCAGAAGGAATTGTTCAAAGTAACACAACATATTGTTATCCCATAGTAACCCTGTACAGCACCAAGAATGATACTCTGACTCTATTATGTACACAGAAAAACCTTACTTGATTCATCTAGACCTCTACATACTTAAAAATTCAGAGTTCTATTTGTGTTACTTGAACCATTAAATTTAATATATATGTACGTATATGTATATAGGTAGGTATGTTTCAATGCAAACATGGGTTTAGGTTCTATTACAATATATATTTATGGCTTCACTATTCTAAGACTTTCTATACTTCTCATGTAATGCATTCTGTGACAGTCTTACATTAAACCATCTACCAGAAGGACTGACAGTTATGGAATACAGTAGTTGCAGCCCTTTAGACATATAACTAGTGTGCCATTTTGATGTAATTCTGTATAAATTTCAAACATTTCTATTTAACATAATCAAGTGGTATGAAATCTTCTTTTTAAATGGCAAGTATACAGTACTAGCTCAATTGGCACTTAGCAAGTCCTTTTACAATATGCACAATAGCTTCCAGCAGGGAGTTTTTAAGGACCATCCTTTGAGAGCACAAACTCACACATGTACAATCAGTAGACATCAAGGTTCTATCTCCATCTCCCCTTGAGATGTTATTTAGCTAATGTACAAATGTTACAGCTAAGCCGTTAAGCCTGAGAAATAGAACACACAGTTGTATGCAGGCACACTCAGTTTTCAGTCTCTTGGCTAATATCTTCATATCCTAATTCTACATAAATGTCTAAAATGAATTGGGATTAATTTTTACCATATAGGCATTTTTCATCTTTTAAAAATGCTACTAAAGAGCATTTGTGAGTATAATTTTACATAGCAGCAGAGCACCATGGAGTGGAAATGCACAGAAAGAAGTTGATTATAGAATATTTTGTTTTTCTGTCAGATTATAATTATGTCATAGGCTGCTGACACTTGCCACTGTAACAAAGGACACACAACCAATATTATTTGACTATAAAGCACGCTCCTGGGAGATGGGGAAATGGGAAGTGGGTCTTATTCATCACGTAACTCAGTGCAGGCTTGATGCCTGGCACATAGCTTGTGCTCAATCAGGATTTCAACACTTAAATTAACAAATGAACATGGGAAATAATACTTTACATAAATCAAGGTTATCTTTCAAACACTGTGTACAAAAACTAAATTGACTGACACAATGGTTTTTAGATTAAAAACAAGGAAAGTGACACTTTTTTCAGAGCATACTCCACCACATTTCTATTTTCTCCACTTATCTAATAAATCAGTACTAAGTGCTTCTATACCAATAAGATTACACCAGATCCAATCCAAAATTCCTAATAGAATGTTATTATTGCAGTTTCATTTACTCTGTTTGGAGTTTATTCTGATGCAGCTTTCAAAATGTGAACAGAGTAATTAGCAGGCACCATCTCAATACCACTTCAATCTAGCCTCCTCTTCATTGTGTCCAGTCTCTTAGGCGATATTGATATAACTACTCTCCATTTTTATCTCCCTGAGTTGACTTACTGGTACTACCAAAATTCTAAGGAAGGAAGAGGAGAACGTAGGAAATCCAAAAGGGTCTAAATCCAGCTTCCCTCCCAGGAGTTTGCGCTGGGAAACTACTAACTGACAAGCACTGGCATTCTTAACAATTCGTGAGTTGACATATGAGGCAGCTGCTACCCCTCTATCATACTTGTATATTTTGGGGGGTGACTATGGCAGTCAGGAGGGTGAGGATCAATTTATTATGTACGAACACCAACACTATACTTCCTTATTTTGTACTATTTTCCCATTCCATTATTAAATTTAGTTGCAAAAATCTCTTGATTTAGATGTCTCCAGACAAAAGTCAGTGCCTCCTTTTCGTTCACTTTTTCATCCTATCCTGACCATAATCTTTAAAGTAATGTCATAGTGACAGTCTTATGGCAGGAAGGGAATTTAGAAAATGACTAACCAACCTCTCCCCATTTGACAGACCCAAAAACTGAAATTAAATATTATGACTAGTTTAGATCACAATGGCAGTAGCAGACCATTCAGCAACCTGTCCATTGTTTTCATTTCCTTCCACAATTACTACAAAAATATAGTAGTGACTTAATTCAACTCTGATGTTTATTAAACGTAAAAGTTTGTAGATGGATGGACTCTGTGGATAAACCAGGCTTTGTTATGGAAAAAAATCCAGACAAGATGAGAGGATATGAACTGGTTGCAATTCCATTTCTTAAAACTCATACTCATGTTTAATCCCAGAGAATTCAGATCACTTTTCTTGGTTCTTGCTACATTTATTCAAAGGTGAGAACGTCTAAGCAAGAAAAGAGAGTACTTGGAGAAGTGGGTTTTGTTTTTATTACCTCTGCCCTTCCAAAGCCATCCTCCCTGCCTACGTTGATACTAATGTTAATCTAAGTCATCTTATAAATAAAGAATGATAGATGAGCACAGTTAGCATAACTGCCCACAAAAGGACACAAGTACAAACCATACAGTGAACCATGAGAAGGTACTTAGGAGTCCGCACCCCCACATGCAGCCCCTTTCTCAGCTCTCTGTTAACAGCCTTCGAGTGCACTGCTGATCCAGGCAATACAAAATGGGCATTATGTCCCTCTGAAAACTCTCAAGTAAGACGAAGACCGAGTAAGTTTAACTGAAACTGGCAACCTGCCACTGAAGGCTTTTGCAGACTCTGGATCAAGGAAATTCAAAAGACTCTAAACTTTGCCATGAAGTGAAGTCAGGAAACTCATGCCATCATGGGAACACTTCCTTCTTTTCTACAATTTGCAAATGATAGCTGATCCCAAAATTAACCTACAAACTCTAAAACCTCCCTATGCCACAGAAATACTGTTCACATGCATATGAAAGAGGACAGAGGGGTTTATAACTCTCTACATTTCTAAATTTTCACTGACACACAACAATACGTTGGGCAACTAGCCACAGAACTAGGGAGTTCTCCCTCAAACTAAAATCTCTGGAGTTTTATTTTTAAATATATAAGTCTCTGAGCAATAAGAAATTAACTAACCACATTTACTTTTTTTCCTCTAAAACCTGATTTTTAAAATAACTGGTGCTGGTTAGAACTAATTGTTTAAACTTTGGTCAAAGAGAAATTATTGGCTACTTCACAGTTTGAAAAGCCATAACTAATTTAAACCATTAAAATCATCTGTGGAGACAAACTGTAAGCCAAGTTTTGGGTGGAAAGGATCCAAAGTCCCTGAGATATTAAATTTAAAAGCTCACTCTCTTACCTTTAAAATTCTACATTACAACACCATGACCCTGATGCAATGTATATTTAAGAGAGTGCTATAGTACAGTACCCTACATAATCATTTCACTCCTGGGCAAAAAGGCCCATCATTCAAAGGGAGTAAAGTTTTAAGAAAGTTATAAAGTCCATTTCTTAAGAAACATATGCCATTTACCTCACCAAGTTCTACAGCACAGTTGTGTCCCGTCAACTTTTGGGATGCCTGCCTAGTATAATGTTAGTCTTTCAAAATTTTTTCTAGCTCTCTTAGAGATATAAGCTTGGAAGCAAGACATTTTTTCAATGGAAAATAAATAAATAAACCTGAAATGACAACGGATCAAAAAAAATGATCTTCAATGATTTTTCAGTCTTATCGAGTATTTAATAAGTTAAATTTAAATATCACTATCCTGAAGTTTCTTGCCCTACTAGCTTATAGAATTGTTCTCACTGCCAATTTAAACTTACTTTTCAAGTGAGTAATTTAAGTCAGAAGAATTAAACATTATTTGGATTTGCTTTTGAGTTGGAACTAGTTTAGTTGGCTCAGTGAGAATTTTTTTTTCTAATCCTACTGAATCACATCTAAATCTCTTAGTTTTTTGCATCTTTCCCTGAACCAATGACAGGCAAATAAGCAAAAAATTGGTATGGGCATCAAACAAATGAATTTTATAACTAAGGATTAAAAAAAGAAACTTCCCCATGTTTTTTGTTTATAATTACCATTATCTCCCAGGAGAGACATTATTCTTCAGGTTTCAACTTAGAATTCTATAAAATATTGAAAGCATATACTATACCATAGCATGCCACAGTTTGTTTAATTGATCCTTATACCTATGCCCTTATAGGAAGATCATTTCCTCTGTTTATACTGTATTATGATTTTTTAGATCTATTTGAATCTATCACTATACACACAAGAGTCATGAGGGAGGGAGGGGGAGAGAGAGGAAGAGAGAGAGGGAAGGAACATTGACGACTGTTAAACTTTTTAGAATTGGGCTTTTAGTAAAACAAGTATACTATCTAATATATAAATAGAGAAGGCAAATGACTGGGATAATATATACAGAGTGATGTTTTGAGGATTCAGAAAGATAACTATACATATTTTCAGATGAAGGGAAACAATCTGTCCATGTATTTAAGGCTGACCCTTTCTTATGGCAGCATAAAATGTCTTCCTCTATCGTCTCTGGGTACTAGAGCAATTATCAAATATTTCTGCCCTCAAAAATATGTTCCAGTTCAAGAAGGTAATTACTTAGGAATGAAACAGTAAGGGGATCCTTTTTTTTTTTTTTTTTTTTTTTACGGTACGCAGGCCTCTCACTGTTGTGGCCTCTCCCCTTGCGGAGCACAGGCTCCAGACGCGCAGGCTCAGCGGCCATGCATGTGGGATCTTCCTGGACCGGGGCATGAACCCGTGTCCCCTGCATCGGCAGGCGGACTCTCAACCACTGCGCCACCAGGGAAGCCCAGGGGGGATCCTTTTTGGTAAAAAGTAGTTCAGGTTAAGAAGTCCCTGATAATTTAAAAGGAGAAATAGCTCAACTCAGCCAAGTTGACTATAGATAAAGTACTATCTAAGTAAATACAACTTCCTCTGACTGAAATAACCCAGAACCTAGATTCTTCAGAAGAGAATCCCCCATTAGCGAAAAGTAGCCCGCAGTTAACTTCCCAAGGTCACATATCTCAATTTTATTAGCGCTTAGGCTGGCTCCCAGAAGACACACTTCCGCCTTTAACATTTTGGCTTAGGCATGAACAAAAAGCCCTTTGGCTTGATATACTTTAGCATGACTGAAGCTGAAACTTAAAAAATACTTAACACTTTACTTAATAAGTTGGTATATAAAAGGAAAACATACTCCCAAAACCATAAATACAGAAACATTTCAGTTAAGATGCACTCTAGCAAAACACAATTTTTATTACCATAGGACTTCATCTCGAAGAACTCAGTCTAGTTAGTAACGTTCATGTTGAGAAATACAACTGAAAGAATAATTGCGATATTAAACGTGCAAGAAACAGTCTTGAGTTATTGTGAAAGGCTATGAGGAAGGATAAAAGATAACAATTACTTGCAATGTTGTGCTGGAGTTAAGCTCACACCACTTCTCAAGAGCTGATTGTGCATATTTCCTTCCAGCTCAGTTTTCAGAAATGTCACATCAGTAGCTTGAAATTGGCCATGGTGGGAATATTTATACCATACAAATTGGCAAATACTACAAATCAGGGAATTTTTCTATTTTTTTGAACAGCCACTCAACATTTACCAACACAAGTAGGACAAAGAAGGAAAGGGAATCCAGGCAGAAGAAACATATTAATGGTGGGGAATTCATGAAACAGTACAATGTTTCAGTGAACTTCAAGTAGATCAATACTGCTGGAACAGAGATTATGAGAGGAGAGGGACAAGGTACGTATCAGAAGAAATACGCATGGACTGGATCACAGTGGAGGCCTGATCAAACGTTAAAGAACCTGGGTTTTATCCAACAGATCAGCGTTTCCTTTTGTATGCCCTTCCAAACGTTCACACCAGAATCACCTGAAAAACTAAGATTCCTGACTCCTATTCTAAACCTACTAAGGATCTCCAGAAGCAGACTCGGGAATATATACTTAAAGAAGTATCCCAGATAATTTAACACTCAAGTTTGAGGAATGCACTGAATGCTTTTAGATAAGGTTGTGACAGTATCACATTTTTAATCCTATCACGGTGAGTTTGCCCCTAGCCCAAGGGGTTTGCAGGAGGGAGGGATCTCAGAATGGAAAAGAGACGATAACTTTAGGAAAAGAGATGACACAATACCACTTATATGAGGATTTCTCAACCTTAGCTATTGATATTTGGGGCTGGATAGTTCTCAGTTGTGGGGGACTGTCCGGTGCATTGCAGAAAGCTTTGCAGCAACCCCTGGTCTCTATGCACTAGATGCCACTAGCACTTCCCCCAGTTCTGACAACCAAAAATGTCTCCAGACGTTGTGAAAAGTCCCTTTGCGGGCAAAGTCACCTATTTGAGAAGCACTCCTCTCTATCTTTGGATCTTCCTTCACTTGGCCCTTACAGAAGTGAGGGCCAAGTGGTAAGGGTGTTTGTTACAGAGGTAAGGGTGTTATTCACCCTTACAGAGGTGAATAACAATGGGAATGACATCACTTTACAATGAGACTCAATTCTCAACATAACAAGCTTGACTTTACCAGTGTAGGACGTGCAAGATAAACATACATTAATATTCCACAGTGATCAAATAGCTTTAATATTCAACAGGTATTATATTTACTTAGTAATGGTGTTGCTTTTTCATGAAAGCAATGTTAAATGAGCCAACGTGTTGTTTGACTATTACTTAAACGTCTTTTTCATATTCTTATCCACACCCAAACTACCTCCCCACTCCTCAGGAAGTATCTAACATTCCTTCCATTAAAACTACCTTTTTTAGGTTATCAGTTGTATATAGGAGTACTCTATTAAAATGAAAACCTACCCAGGCCTTACAAATAATGTATTTTTAGCCCTTTTGCAGGAGTATTTTCATCTAGACAGAAAGCTCCTTGATGAAGGGAATTGTTTTCACCTTCATCTTTGTATCACCAGCACCTATCGCATCATTTGGTGGGCAGGAGATATTTTAAAAATATTTAAGTCAATGAAAGAAACTATCTTCCAAAGAATACAGTTTAATAGAATATAGGATAGGAAAGAGGTTAGTTTTAATGCAAGAGCAAAGGGTAGAGAAAATTGTGGGACAAAATATACTTTTTGAATCTAGGAAGTCAGGAAGAAGGGCATCAGAGTGAGGAGGGTGTCAGAAGGACAGTGGGAAAGAGAAATGAGGAAAAAAAATAGCTGAAGGGCTGGCCTTGGTTACTTGATCCCTCCTGCTTGCTGCCTTTGTTTTCTTTCCTCCCCAACATTTCTTATTTAATGATGTGGACCACTGGACAATTAATGAGATGACTTAGTGCATTGCCTCAGATTCTCTGCATTTTTCTGGTCTGGTAACTTCCTTGCCATGGCAGTAAAACTTCCAGATTTAAGCAAGTTCTGAATTTTTATAGATGGTGACTCACTGCTTGCTCGGATGGTGGCATTCTTGGTAGAGGCTGTAACATTCTACAGTGTGAATATTCTGGAGAATGCTCTTTGACAGCGCAGGGAATGTATTTTGTAATGTCTTGTTGGCATTTTACATATTGATTTAATGTCTCTAGTAGCTCTGAGGAAAATGTTTGGTATTTAGTGATTGATATTTCTAGTGGCAAAAAATTAATCATGTAGTTATAGCTTCAGATATCCTTTTACAGATTTTTTTCTAATGAAAATTATACAGCTTATAAAGCATATTCTGGTAAGTATTGGCATGTCCTAAAATCTCAGGGATTATAAATTGATTATCATAGGACCATAGTTCACTAACAATTGTTTGTCCAAGTGTTGTGCCCCATCAGAAATTTGAGTCTTGAAGAACGGCTGTCAACTATTCTGATTACTCATTGGTTTGAATGCCATTACCTAGTCCTGGCTGTCAGTCCTTACAAATTACAGTTGTCATTTCTTGCACATCTGGGTATGATCATTTTATTCATGAAACACTCAAAATTATGGCTGATATAAGAAATCCCTTTAGAGATTTATGAGTGTGTTTACAGGATTTTGGTTATTTTTATTGCTAGGGAAAATATGGGGGTCTCTCTCTCTCTCTCTCTCTCTCTCTCTCTCTCTCTCTCACACACACACACACACACACACACACACACACACACACACACACACATACCTTTCAGCAATGTCTTAAGGATGAAGCAAGACTTTTTTTTTTTTTACAGTGACAGTAAGGAGATCTCTTTACCAATATTCCCTTTCTTCCTTTTCCATGATCCATAGTGCCTGGATTTTTATCATGTAAGTTATCCCATGAAATAAGCTTTTTTCCCCATCAAAACAAGTGTGAATGCAATTAATTCTTGAATGAGATAGCCTGTTAAATCTCTAGTGTTCAACTGACTTCAGGATGGAACCATTTATTAACAGTGGGTTCTGAAGAAATGAAAAGAAAGAAAAAAATGCTAAAAGGATAGGCCAGGGAGGTAGAAAGGCCCAAGCTGCCTACTTCTTTTTTTTTTTTTTTTAAACATCTTTACTGGAGTATAATTGCTTTACAATGGTGTGTTAGTTTCTGCTTGCTTTATAACAAAGTGAATCACTTATACATATACATATGTCCCCATGAGCACCACTGGTGATTATCAGGCTAAGATGTCAGATGAAAATTGAAAGTTATGTAGAGCCTATGATATGTCCATTGTTTCCACCCTACCTGGTAATGATAAAAGTACAAAAGTAAGATTGTACAAATTGCTACAACATTCTCACAAAATCTTTCTCAAGAACCAAGGTAATTAGGAATAAAATTTAATTTTCCTTGGCTATTTGGCATAAATAAAGGATGATAATTATAGCATCTCCACTAGTCTCTGTTTTTAGAAGAAAGTTAAATTATATTGTTGCACAAAAAGTAAATGTATAAATTATACAACAGAAAATATGATAATGCACTCTTCTTTGCCCTCGTTTCTTTGGGTGTATGGTTATTATTATTCCAAATGATGATCATATGTGAAACAAGAATGAGAAGCAGATATAACTGAACATTCAGTAGCAAACATGGTTTAATTTTTCCAGCCTCATTTTTTAATGATTATTGGCACAATCAATCATTTAATTCATCTTGGTGAAATTCAGTTTTTTTTTGAAGAAAAATGTCTAAATACCGCTGAAGAAGTCATCTGTTTCTATTTAGATTCTGAACAGAAAAGGGTAAAAAAACATATACAAAGAGAAAACTTTCAACTTAGCTACCTGACTGTCATACCCAATCTCACCACATCCAATATTCAGAAAGTTGAAGAGGTTAAACACACACATTTAGCTTGATTTCTTCCATTGTGTATATGTGTTTAAAATACATACTCAGTTATATTTTTGTATTCCACAGAGAAAAGACTTACTTGCTTAAATTCTATCCACATGTATCTTTAACTAGAGAGAATGACCATTCTTTTTTCTTTTTAGTAAGGCATTAAATTAGCTTGCTCAGTGAACCAAGTTGTTTAAAAACAGGAATTTGACAGACTGAGTATGAATATAGCTTATTAATTGAATCCAGATTTATTTCATAAATGAATAATATTGCTACTAAAAACATTCCTTGTTACCCAAAATATAAGGTTAAAAAAAAACTTCTTATGAGTGGATCCATAAAAACCTACTCTTGGTGTTCACGTGTCAAAATTAATAGTTATTAATCACCACTTCTAAAAAACTGACCTCCTCATATTTTTGTTATTAAAATTTTCTAGTGTATCAATCACATAGTCCTCTTCTGTCTCCACTGTTTTTTTTCCCCCAAGAAGGATTAAAGGTAAGAAGGTCAATTAAAACTTAAGTCAGATTTTTTGAGGCATTGGTCTATTGATAAAATAATTGGAATCTTCTCTCAGCACCTAGATGGGGAGCTTTAATTGGGTTTTTATTTTTTTGAATTTTTGAGTTTTATTTTTTTATACAGCAGGTTATTAAGTTATCCATTCCATACACATCAGTGTATACATGTCAATCCCAATCGCCCAATTCATCACACCACCACCCCCAACCCCCACCATTTCCCCCCTTGGTGTCCATACGTTTGTTCTCTACATCTGTGTCTCTATTTCTGCCCTGCAAACTGCTTCATCTGTACCATTTTTCTAGGTTCCACATATATGCATTAATATATGATATTTGTTTTTCTCTTTCTGATTACTTCACTCTGTATGACAGTCTCTAGATCCATCCATGTCTCCACAAATGACCCAATTTCATTCCATTTTATGGCTGAGTAATATTCCATTGTATATATGTACCACAACTTCTTTATCCATTGGTCTGTTGATGGGCAATTAGGTTGCTTCCATGACCTGGCTATTGTAAATAGTGCTGCAATGAACACTGGGGTGCATGTGTCTTTTTGAATTATGGGTTTCTCAGGGTATATGCCCAGTAGTGGGATTGCTGGGTCATAGGGTAATTCTACTTTTAGCTTTTTAAGGAACCTCCATAGTGTTCTCCATAGTGGTTCTATCAATTTACATTCCCACCAACAGTGCGAGAGGGTTCCCTTTTCTCCACACCCTCTCCAGCATCTGTTGTTTGTAGATTCTCTGATGATGCCCATTCTAACTAGTGTGAGGTGATACCTCATTGTAGTTTTGATTTGCATTTCTCTAATAATTAGTGATGCTGAGCAGCTTTTCATGTGCTTCTTGGCCATCTGTATGTCTTCTTTGGAGAAATGTCTATTTAGGTCTTCTGCCCATTTTTTGATTGGGTTGTTTTTTTTAATACTGAGCTGCATGAGCTGTTTATATATTTTGGAGATTAATCCTTTGTCCATTGATTTTTTTGCAAATATTTTCTCCCATTCTGAGGGTTGTCTTTTCATCTTGTTTATGGTTTCCTTTGCTGTGCAAAAGCTTTTAAGTTTCATTAGGTCCCATTTGTTTATTTTTGTTTTTATTTCCATTACTCTAGGAGGTGGATCAAAAAAAATCTTGCTGTGATTTATGTCAGAGTGTTCTGCCTATGTTTTCCTCTAAGAGTTTATAGTGACCAGTCTTAAATTTAGGTCTCTAATCCATTTTGAGTTTATTTTTGTGTATGGTGTCAGGGAGTGTTCTAATTTCATTCTTTTACATGTAGCTGTCCAGTTTTCCCAGCACCACTTATTGAAGAGACTGTCTTTTCTCCATTGTATATCCTTGCCTCCTTTGTCATAGATTAGTTGACCATAGGTGCATGGGTTTATCTCTGGGCTCTCTATCCCGTTCCATTGATCTATATTTCTGTTTTTGTGCCAGTAACATATTGTCTTGATCACTGTAGCTTTGTAGTATAGTCTGAAGTCAGGGAGTCTGGTTCCTCCAGCTCCATTCTTTTCCCTGAAGACTGCTTTGGCTATTCGGGGTTTTTGTGTCTCCATACAAATTTTAAGACTTTTTGTTCTAATCCTGTAAAAAATGCCATTAGTAATTTGATAGGGATTGCATTGAATCTGTAGATTCCTTTGGGTAGTATAGTCATTTTCACAATATTGACTCTTCCAGTCCAAGAACATGGTATCTCTCTCTATCTGTTGGTATCATCTTTAATTTCTTTCATCAGCGTCTTATAGTTTTCTGCATACTGGTCTTTTGTCTCCCTAGGTAGGTTTATTCCTAGGTATTTCATTCTTTTTGTTGCAATGGTAAATGGGAGTGTTTCCTTAATTTCTCTTTCAGATTTTTCATCAGTAGTGTATAGGAATGCAAGAGATTTCGGTGAATTAATTTTGTATCCTGCAACTTTACCAAATTCATTGATAAGCTCTAGTAGTTTTCTGATGGCATCTTTAGGATTCTCTATGTATAGTATCATGTCATCTGCAAACAGTGACAGTTTTACTTCTTCTTTTCCAATTTTTATTCCTTTTATTTCTTTTTCTTCTCTGATTACTGTGGCTAGGACTTCTAAAACTATGTTGAACAATACTGGCAAGAGTGGACATCCTTGTCTTATTCCTGATCATAGAGGAAATGCTTTCAGTTTTTCACCATTGAGAATGATGTCTGCTGTCGGTTTATCATATATGACCTTTATTACGTTGAGGTAGGTTCCCTCTATACCCGCTTCCAGGATTTTTTTTTTAATCATAAATGGGTGTTGAATTTTGTCAGAAGCTTTTTCTGCATCTATTGAGTTGATCATATGGTTTTTATTCTTCAATTTGTTAATACTGTGTATCACATTGATTGATTTGCATATATTGAAGAATACTTGCATCCCTGGGATAAATCCCACTTGATCATGGTGTATGATCCTTCTAATGTGTTGTTGGATTCTGTTTGCTAGTATTTTGTTGAGGATTTTTGCATCTATATTCATCAGTGATATTGGTCTGTAATTTTCTTTTTTTGTAGTATCTTTGTCTGGTTTTGGTATCAGGGTGATGGTGGCCTCATAGAATAAGTTTGGGAGTGTTCCTTCCTCTGCAATTTTTTGGAAGAGTTTGAGAAATATTGGAGTTAGCTCTTCTATAA
Source organism: Phocoena sinus (assembly GCF_008692025.1). Lineage (NCBI taxonomy): Eukaryota > Metazoa > Chordata > Mammalia > Artiodactyla > Phocoenidae > Phocoena > Phocoena sinus. The sequence continues at coordinate 34,352,252 of NC_045771.1, read as the reverse complement.
ATGTTTGATAGAATTCGCCTGTGAAGCCATCTGGTCCTGGACTTCTGTTTGTTGGAAGATTTTTAAACACAGTTACAATTTCATTACTTGTGATTGGTCTGTTCATATTTTCTATTTCTTCCTAGTTCAGGCTTGGAAGGTTATACCTTTCTAAGAATTTGTCCGTTTCTTCCAGGTTATCCATTTTATTGGCATAGAGTTGCTTGTAATAGTCTCTTAGGATGCTTTGTATTTCTGCGGTGTCTGTTGTAACTTCTCCTTTTTCATTTCTAATTTTATTGATTTGAGTCCTCTCCCTCTTTTTCTTGATGAGTTGGCTAATGGTTTATCACTTTTATCTTCTCAAAGAACCAGCTTTTAGTTTTATTGATCTTTGCTACTGTTTTCTTTGTTTCTATTTCATTTACTTCTGCTCTGATCTTTGTGATTTCTTTCCTTCTACTAACTTTGGGTTTTGTTTTTTCTTCTTTCTCTAGTTCCTTTAAGTGTAAGTTTAGGTTGTTTATTTAAGATTTTTCTTGTTTCTTGAGGTAGGCTTATATTGCTGTAAACTTCCCTTTTAGAACTGCTTTTGCTGCATCCCACAGGTTTTGGATCGTCGTGTTTTGGTTGTAACTTGTCTCTAGGTATTTTTTGATTTCCTCTTTGATTTCTTCAGTGATCTCTTGATTATTTAGTAACATATTGTTTAGCTTCCATTTATTTGTGTTTTTTACGTTTTTTTCCCCATAACTGATTTCTAATCTCATAGCGTTGTGGTCGGAAAAGATACTTGATACAATTGCAATTTTCTTAAATTTACCAAGGCTTGATTTGTGACCCAAGATGTGATCTATCCTGGAGAATGTTCCACGTGCACTTTAGAAGATAGTGTAATCTGGTTTTGGATGGAGTGTCCTATAAATATCAATTAAATCTATCTGGTCTAGTGTGTCATTTAAAGTTTCTGTTTCCTTATTAATTTTCTGTTTAGATGATCTGTCCATTGGTGCGAGGTGTTTAAGTCCCCCACTATTACCGTGTTACTGTCGATTTCCTCTTTTAGAGCTGTTGGCAGTTGCCTTATGTATTGAGGTGCTCCTATGTTGGGTCCATAAATATTTACAATTGTTATATCTTCTTCTTGGACTGACCCCTTGATCATTATGTAGTGTCCTTCTCTGTCTCTTGTAACAGTCTTTGTTTTAAAGTCTATTTTATCTGATATGAGTATTGGTACTCCAGCTTTCTTTTGATTTCCATTTGCATGCAATATTTTTTTCCATCCCCTCACTTTCAGTCTGTATATGTCCCTAGGTCTGAAGTGGGTGTCTTGTGGACAGCATATATATGGGTCTTGTTTTTGTATCCATTCAGCAAGCCTGTGTCTTTTGGTTGGAACATTTAATGCATTCACGTTTAAGGTAATTATAGATATGTATGTTCCTATTACCATTTTCTTAATTGTTATGGGTTTGTTTTTGTAGGCCCTTTTCTTTTCTTATGTTTCCCACTTAGAAAAGTTCCTTTAGCATTTGTTGTAGAGCTGGTTTGTGGTGCTGAATTCTCTTAGCGCTTGCTTGTCTGTAAAGCTTTTTATTTCTCCATAGAATCTGAATGAGATCCTTATGGGGTAGAGTAATCTTGGTTGTAGTTCTTCCCTTTCATCACTTTATCATGCCACTCCCTCTGGCTTGTAGAGCTGCTGCTGAGAAATCAGCTGTTAACGTTATGGGAGTTCCCTTGTATGTTATTTGTCGTTCTTCCCTTGTTGCTTTCAATAATTTTTCTTTGCCTTTAATTTTTGTCATTTAATTACTATGTGTCTTGGCATGTTTCTCTTTGGGTTTATCCTGCCTGGGACTCTCTGCACTTCCTGGACTTGGGTGGCTATTTCCTTTCCCACGTTAGGGTAGTTTTCGACTATAATCTCTTTAAATGTTTTCTCGGGTCCTTTCTCTCTCTCTTCTCCTTCTGGGACCCCTAGAATGCAAATGTTGTTGCGTTTAATGTTGTCCCAGAGGTCTCTTAGGCTGTCTTCATTTCTTTTCATTCTTTCTTCTTTATTCTGTTTCACAGCAGTGAATTCCACCATTCTGTCGTCGGGTCACTTATCCATTCTTCTGCCTCAGTTATTCTGCTATTGATTCCTTCCAGTGTATTTTTCATTTCAGTTACTGTATTGTTCATCTCTGTTTGTTTGTTCTTTAATTCTTCTAGGTTTTTGTTCTTTAATTCTTCTAGATCTTTGTTAAACATTTCTTGCATCTTCTCCATCTTTGTCTCCATTCTTTTTCCGAGATCCAGGATCATCTTCACTATCATTATTCTGAATTCTTTTTCTGGAAGGTTGCCTAGCTCCACTTCATTTAGTTGTTTTTCTGGGCTTTTATCTTGCTCCTTCTCTGGTACATAGCCCTCTCCCTTTTCATCTTGTCTATCTTTCTGTGAATGTGGTTTTTGTTCTACAGGCTGCAGGGTTGTAGTTCTTACTTCTGCTGTCTGCCCTTCCTGATTGGAGGGACTGGTGGTGGGTAGAGCTGGCTGTTGTTCTGGTGGGCAGAGCTCAGTAAACCTTTAATCAGCTTGTCTGCTGATGGGTGGGGCTGGGTTCCCTCCCTGATGGTTGTTTGGCCTGTGGTGACCCAACATTGGAGCCTACTAGGCTCTTTGGTGGGGCTAATGGCAGACTCTGGGAGGGAGGGCTCGCACCAAGGAGTACTTCCCAGAACTTCTGCTACCAGTGTCCTTGTCCTCATGGTGAACCACAGCCACTCCCGCCTCTGCAGGAGACTCTCCAACACTAGCAGGTAGGTCTGCTTCCATCTCCTATGGAGTCACTGCTCCTGCCCCTGGGTCCCAATGTGCACACTACTTTGTGTGTGCCCTCCAAGAGTGGAGTCTCTGTTTCCCCAGTCCTGTCGAAGTCCTGCAATCAAATCCTGCTAGCCTTCAAAGTCTGATTCTTTAGGAATTCCTCCTCCCATTGAGAGACCCCCAGGTTGGGAAGCCTGACATGGGGCTCACAGAACCTTCACTCCAGTGGGTGGACTTCTGTGGTGTAAGTGTTCTCCAGTTTGTGAGTCACCCACCCAGCAGTTATGGGATTTGATTTTATTGTGATTGCGCCCTTCCTACCATCTCATTGTGGCCTCTCCTTTGTCTTTGGATGTGGAGTATATTTTTTGGTGAGTTCCAGTGTCTTCCCGTCAATGATTGTTCAGCAGTTAGTTGTGATTCCAGTGCTCTCACAAGAGGGAGTGAGCTCACGTCCTTCCACTCTGCCATCTTGAACCAATCTCTTTAACTGGGTTTTTAAATCCAGAAAGTTCTTTAAGAATAATTTGATCATTGTGTGAAAAACTTATAAAATATCAACTAGATTAAGTTATGTATGAATTATGAGTTAAACTTATACTACAGGTGTATGAGTTTAGTATTTATTACCAATTCTTCCTCAATAGGGAGTTGGTAATATTTCTCTTGCCAGGAATTGGCTCAGCCAATATTTTAGTCTTGTATTCCCAACGGCTTTCTTGTTCCTATGTGTGTGACAAGAAGTTTACTGACTCTCATTATGTCTAGTGGTCAGTATCTATTCAAGATATTCTCCTTCTTGCTATATATGTCATTCTTCTTTTTGTGTACACTATTTCCCCCCTTCATGCACTATGCTGTCGTGTGTGTGTATGGCTTCCTTCTCCTGAGAAGTCAACTGATTTTGCGTTCTTCAACATGTAGCAGACAGGGTCACAGATGATTACCAGCTGCAGGCCCAGCTGATCCTTGTAGAAGCTGACCAGAACCCACAGCATTACCAGTCCACATGACCTACAAGTTATCTCTCATAAAACCACTACCGGATAATGAGCCCTCTGAGTGGTAGCATTGATTACATGCTTTCAGATTTGGTCCAGACTATAAAAATTAGGGCTTCTGCCTCAGTTTATCTATCTTTTACTTCGGTTTTGGACTAATTCTGTATCCTCTTCCTCTGCTTAACTGGTTCATGTAAAAATCCTGCATCTTTACCCAAGGTGAGCGCCGGTGCTCAGCTGGTTGCTGGCTTTGTGGCCAGGGTACAGACTGTGTTCATTAAGATTGAGGCTACTGGGCTTCCCTGGTGGCTCAGTGGTTAAGAATCCACCTGCCAATGCAGGGGACACGAGTTTGAACCCTGGTCCAAAGATCCCACATGCCACGGAGCAACTAACCCCGTGCACCACAACTACTGAGCCTGCACTCTAGAGCCCGCGAGCCACAACTCCAGAAGCCCAAATGCCTAGAGCCTGTGCTCTGCAACAAGAGAAGCCACCACAATGAGAATCCCACGCACCACAACGAAGAGTAGCCCCCGCTCGCCACAACTAGAGAAAGCCCATGCACAGCAACGAAGATCCAATGCAGCCAAAAAAAAAAAAAAAAGTTAATTAAATAAATTAAAACAAAAAAAAAAGATTGAGGCTACCGTAGGTCTTTCCATTTGAAAAGAGCAACTTACCAGGACTTTGGGGTGAAGAGTACTGCTAGTGGGTATATGAAAGAGGGGACTGGAGGTATAAATGAGAGACAAAGTTATGAAGTCAAAAGGACAGACAGAGAAGAAATCAAAGGAAAAATAAGTTTTAAGAAGGTGAGTAACCTCAAGTGATTGCCTCACTTTGAGTTTAAAAGCTGAAATCCATAAGGTGCTTCACTAATTCTGGCTAGCTTAATGAATCATAAAACACATACAATCCTGCCAACAAGAACCTTTTCTCCCCAGTTCCCTTCGTTTCTCAGGTTCCGGTATCCACATTTATTCCGTATTTAGCCAACAGGGTCACCAGGACTGCCTTACTTCGTGTTACTGCCTGGATTTCTGCTACCCCACTTACCCATTAGATTGATAGATTTCATGTCTATGTCTTTGACTGACACACATGTGCACCATGCCAGCATTAGCCTGCCTGGGTGCCCACAGAGGCACCACTGTAGCTAGATTCATTTGTCCAGTCTCTGACCTCCTCCTCCGGTTTCTTCCCATCATTATTCAGTCAAGCTGTTCTGTTCTCCACTTGCCTTGTAGCCCAAGACAAGGCATTACTCTCTTATCTCTGTTCCCTGACTTCTACTCTATACCGGTTCTCTCTGAAGTGCTACCCGTCTCATGCCTCTTTGTTCTATGCTGTTGATCTCTATTAAAGTTACACATTCTTTCATTCATTTTCAACAAACCTTTAAATGATCTTCTGCACAGTGGGTAGGACAACTTTACACCTCTCATGAAACCTTTGAGAGAATGGCAAGGACGGGCTTCCTGTCAGAACTCTAACAAGAAAACAGAGATGATATTCAAAATATTTAGCAAGCAGTACAGCAGAGGCACTGGTCATTCAGAATGATCTCTGACCACCGTGCAGGAGGCCCCCTGCTATACTGGGCACTAACTCTTTGTGGGATTGCAGGAAGATCCCGGGAATTCTTAAGGAGACTGAAATGCCTGGGGCTACAGAAGGTATTTGAGGCTGAGCATTTATAATAGTTATCAGCCAGTAAGGAAATATTTCAGTATCTGTGTACCTGGTATAGATACACCTGTGTGCTGGCTCCATATCAGATCTGCAAGAAGACCATCTCCCTGCGAACAGAAACTCTATATTGAATCCCTGTTTCTCAACTTCAGACCAAATTTCTGTTTAAAATAATTTTCAAGTTGAAAGGTTGTCAGGAACCCACACGAAAACTTGTATTCCCTGTGAATCAACATTACTCACTCTTCATGAATTACTAATCACAAATCATGTCATAGCTTTTCTATTACAAATTATCTTTTTCTTATCTGATGAAGTTTCAGGGTTAAAGGTATATTTCTAATTTATTCAACAAATATTTAATGTGTGCCTACTATGTGCCAATCATTGGGAATATGGTGATCAATATGCAAATAAATAATTCTTGCTTGCATGGAGATGATATCCTAACCAGGGAAGTTTAATGTAAAATTTTAAATGCCAGAGTTGGGCATTATAAGATAATCCACATGTTATATGCATTTAATTGTACACACTGTGCTCTTTAATGCCAAGTTTTTTATGTGCCAAATTTGCTTCGCTGATTATGCCATGCATGAGTGTGCATGTGTGTGTGTAAGTTTGTGTGTCTACAGAGAAAGAAAAACAGAAATGTTACGTGCTGTGAAGGCATAAAGAGAAAAAAGGAATACCCTTTTACATGGAAATGCTTAAATATTGTTTGCCAAAGCATAAGGATAAAATATGGTTAGGTATAAAGGCAGTGTTGTAAGTTCCAAATAAATGCTTCAGTATTCCATAACACATACTAGCTAATGTATGTATTGTAAGGCAAAGGGAGATCATTGTGAGCAAAAAACAAAGGCTGAGGAATATTTGTCCATTTCTCTCCATCTTGAGGCCTACTTTCTCCCAGAACTCTGAAATTCCTTTGGTAGCAGAAGAAATCATTATCATTTGATCTCACCCAGGAAGAGAGTCAAAACCAGGTTGGAGAGTGGGCATTCTGGTTGTACTCTTTCATGAGGACCCCAGAAGTCAGCACAGAGAGAAGTAACTAAGAGTGAGGGAGCTTGAAGGATGTGTCCCAACAGTTTAGTTTGGGATTTCATGTGCTATGCTGGCAGGTGAGAGGAAATCTATCCTAAAAACAGTGTTTCATTGTTACCAAGATAAGCATGCCCTCTTTTCCAAGGAACCTAATGGGGTGCCTGGCTGTTAAGTGCTAGGAGATTAGGTATCTTACGCACTAAATCAACTAGTTAGATAAATATAGAATTCTCAGTTTTCAGAGTATGTATATTTTTAAAATATATATTTAATGAAAGAAGTCAGCATGAGAGTTGGTATTTCCCCCCAAATATTGAATAGAATGAAACCACGAGGTCATAAAAATAAACCCATCCAAATTTTCTGCCAATTTTTCAGAGGTGAGTGGGAGAATGTTAGGAAAACTGGAGCAACAATGAATGAGTTACAGATGGGATAAATATAACAGTTTCTGTAGGTGATCATGTCCTGCCATCTTTACTCTTTGCATCTCATCATGTCAGTCATGATTGATTGCTTCGGTCTCTAGATGGAAGGCAGAATTCGAGGAATTGTGCTTACAGTGCAAACGCATTTCCCTCTCTTGATCAGCACTACACACACACACACACACACACACACACACACACACGCACGCACACCCAGCAGTCAGAACTTTCCGATCTTTTTCAGGGACTTAGTTGAGTAAATAAATAACAAACTGCCACTTTAGAAAACTGAAAACAACACCTGAAATTGGAAGTCGCAGGAAGAAAGAAAATGTATTCGATATATTTTAACAGTTTTGAGAATGCATGAACTTTACATGTATATTTGCAAAAATGTACATGGAAAATATGATGAGAATAAGTAACAGGTCAACAGTTCTAACAACAGCACAAACAACAAATTGTGTACATCACACCTATGAACTTTCTACATAAGAATGATTCCAAAGGTCTACAGGATGTTTATAGAAACAAAGTAACACTCAGGAGAGAGGTTATTTTGTTATTAAGCATATATGTGTTGATTCAAATAAATTACGAATTTCATGCTGTAATGCTTTGTCTGTAATGTTCTGATTCTCATACAACTTGAGTTTATTATCCAACACTACTTAGTCCTCTGGAGTCTCAGCAACAACATAGACTTTTATAGCTTGATGACTTTTCAATCTCTAACCAGCCACATAACATTTATCATCAGGCCTAGTGTTAACGGAAGCAGCTCTTGTTAAACCACCTAAAGAGGGCTTGAGATCCCCAGCCACAGCCTGGTGTTTAAGGTTCAAAGGCAGTCTGTGATAAAGTGGCAAAGTTGAGCCTTTGACTTATTTCTTTATTTTAAATTAATTAATTAACTAACTAGTCTATTTATTCATTTATTTTGGTCGGGCATTGGGCTGTCTGCCTGACAGAGAGCATCCTTCCTCAGGAAATTCTACTCTTGCCCACTAAAGGAGAAGAACAGAATAGTCAGGAAAGGCATGGATGACCTGTTTAATTTTTCTAATACGATACAGTATAACATATCTCCTCAGAACTCCGATTACAAAGGAAAATTCCCTACTGCAGTCTGATGTGCCATCCCATTATTCAGTTTTAGAAGCATAAAATGAGCCTCAAGGCAAGACATCAGAGAGCTCACCTAACACACATATTCTCCAACATAAAAACAAAAAAATAAATGGAAGAATGGAAGGAATGAAGGAAGGAAGGAAGGAAGGGAGGGAGGGAGGGAGGGAGGGAGGGAGGGAGGGAGGGAGGGAGGGAGGGAGGGAGGTCTTATTGTTCCATGTTGTTTTGGCTATTATCAACTTTTGTTAGATATTGCCTTCTTTCTTTCCAAGGTGTATGAAACCTTGGAAGCTGTATGTGCCAAACATTTGTCAGGCAATGTGGTCCTAATTATACAGCTATTATTTAAACAAAATTCCAATCACTAATGTTAACAGCAGGTTATCTGCCTATGGCCTAGAGATTTGGATCTTTACTGTACTATTAACTTTTACTGCATATAAAGGAAAATTTGAAATTCATAATTATTCTGTTACTTGAAATCCCATTACAGTTTACATATCTGGATCTATACATGTGATCTCATATAATCTTTATAGTATCAGTTTTACAGTAAACAATGTGATCTTTCTCCCTCAAGCTTTACTGCCAACTTAATGGGAAATGCACTTATTTTGATGACCAAAAATTTCCCCCCAAAATTGGATGCAAATTTGTCCAGTGGAGTATCATATTCTGACTCTATAGTTGACTCAACTTAAGGATTTTGATTTATTTTATTCCTACTGACTTCAATTTGACATGGTTGATAGCCCATTTTTATGCCAACTATCACCAGGAAAACAAAAAGAACGGTAAAAATCATTAATCATGGCACTCTGTTGTTCATGTTCCGAACTGAGAGCAAAAGTTATGCAAATAGAATCTGTCCTATTTCTCTGAATATAATCAACAGTAACGATTTTAAATGACTATTTAAAGAATTTTAAGAAAGAATTTCAATAAGTTTTATCTTTGACTTTTTAGGATTAAACTTTAGCAGTGTTTAGAGCTGATCTTATTTTTTTTTCTTCCGCAGTTGCTGCGTTTCTTTTTGTAGCTCTATTAAGGGATGGAGTGCAACAAAAATGCTTTACCGGTATTGTTGAAATTGATGTCAAGATGGCTGATTGGCATTTTCAAACTAAAGAAAACTTAATCATGCTTACGTTTGGCTCAATTTGTCATTTTTATGCACATAAATCTGAAGCAGATATCTGTATACTGCTACTGTGTGGAATATGCAAGATTTAGTCCAGTAAACACTTGAAATGTGATACCTTGACATTTACTAACAAGAATCACTGTTCAAAACCATCTCAGTTTATTTGGGATTATATTAATTTAGAGCATTCAAATATTATCTCAGTTTGGTTATTGTATTTACGCTGGTTCATATAGGGGAGTGTGAGGGGGTGAGTAATAAAAGAAATTGTACTTTTTGTTCTTTCAAAATACTGAGAAAATATAGTCTTGTATTAAGAAACATTTAATATAAAACTACTGGATAATTAGGAGGGATATGTGGCAGTAAAGATATTTTAGCTCTTACATTTTTTATCACATTGAGGCAATTTTTTTTCTTTTCCACTTTTATTATTAACCTTTTTATAGAAAATTGGCTTACCAAGAATTTATGAATTAATAAGTCTATTATAATGATGAATGATAATTACCATTTAAATCCTAACTCATTCATCAGCTTGTTCACTGCATGTCAGGTGACACAAGACTATATGATTACTTCTCTGGTTAGTATTTTTCAACTGACTGTTATACTTCCCTGAACTTTAGATCCTCATACCATATTTTTAAAAGTATGATAAAATACAGTTAAGTAGTTTGACGAAGAAATTACCAGCCATGCTATAAATAACAGAAGGAGAAGTGACTTCAACGTTTTTAGAAGATTGTTCTTAGGTTCAAGTGACAAATGTAGAGTACCCAGTTGGGTCAAATGAAAAGTTCACATACAGACAGTTTCAAGAGCTGCCGGATTGGTAATATTATAGTAGCTAAACTAGTCACCATTCAATGTCAAAGTGGAAATTTTTGGCTTTCAATACATCAGAAGCCTTAGGGATATAAATCAGTAGTCTCTATGCTGCTCCCCACAGAGAGGCGCCTAGTCTTCAAAACCATGTGCATACTTGCCAACAGTTTAAACAGACACAATGGGATTAGATAGACCTAAGGGAACAGATGTGGGGCTGCTTGAAGTTTTCATTATGAGAATCAAAGCAGCAGAGAATTTCCACGTTTACCGACTGCATATGGTTTTCACTCACTGGGCGGTAGTCAATCAAGGTATTTTGAAATTACAAACATTTTGTTAAAATGTAAATTCTCCCTCCCCCCCCACTCTCTCTGACAATGCATGGACGTTTAAAGCATGTGAATATATGCTAGCTGTTCCACTTCAGGTTCAAATTAAACTTCTTGTGAGAATAGCACTGAAACTGAAAAGAAGATAGGATTTGGGATTCCTAGGTTGACTTTACCTCTTCCTCAAAGCCTCCTATAACAAGAAGGGATGTCTAGTGATATTATCAATTGTGTGCTCACCAAATAAGAATGTGTTAAGTTGAAGTCTGTAATTTCTGTACTAAAGATCAGAACTCTCTTAAAACACACATTTTTACGAACCTAGCGATCATGCCAGACATTGAGAATCTTCCCCAAACTAGCTTCAGTTTAAATGCCTTCTTCAAAGGATTATTTTAAATCTATTTCCCTACATAAAACTTTCTGTAATCAAACTGAGTGTTTGTACATACTCTCCCACTTCAAAGCCATTCAAACCATAAATTTTAGAAAGAAAAGAAACTAAATAACATAATCTAAAGCAATGGTTCTCAAATTTTGCTGTACATCAGAATCACCTGGAGAGCTCATGAAAGGCTGAATTACTGAACGCACCCTCTAGAGATCCTGATATGGTAGGTCCAGGAGAGGCCTTGACAATTTGTATTTTTAATGAATTTCCAGGTTATCAGTTTCCTATTGCTTCTATAACAAATCACCACAAATTTAGTGGCTTAAAACAACACCAATTTGTGATCTTACAGTTTGGGAGGTCAGAAATTTGAAATTGGGTCTCAAAGGGCTAAAATCATTGTTGGCAGAATTGCTTGGGGATGCAGAGGTCCATTTCCTTACCTTTTCCAGCTCCTAGAAGCCACTTATATTCCTTGACTTATGGCCCCTTTCTCCATCTTCAAAGCCAGAGATGCTTCCAGCAGTAACCTCTTCGCTTTTCTGTGACTCCCACCTTCTGTCCGTGCATACTTTCGCTTTTCTGTGACTCCCACCTTCTGTCCGTACATACTTTCTCTGACTTGAATTCTTCCGCCTCCTCTCATATGGATGCTTGTGATTACACTGGGCCCACCTGGATAATCCAGGCTATTGTACTCACCTGAAGATTTTTAACTTAATTACACCTTCTAAGTCCCTTTTGCCATGTAAAATAACATTCATCAGCTCTGGGGATTAGGACATCTTTGGGGGGCCATTAGTCAGCTTATTATACCAGGTGGTACTAATACTGCCAACACTTTGAGAATCACTGAATTAAAAGATGGAATAACTAACCAGCATATCTGTTTTACTACAAAATAGTCTGAGAATGACCAAATCAGTTCTGGCTAAATTTTATAATTCAGTGATGTTTCTTTTCTTTTCTTTTGTTTTTTAAGTGATATTTTTACTGAATCAGTGTAAGCCATAGTTCTCAAGTTTTGACTACTCATTAAAATCAACTGGGGAGTGTAAAAACAAACAGAAACAAAACCAAAAACAATACAGCCTCAACTCCAGAGCCCAGACCACCCCCAGATCAATTAACTCAGAATGATTAGGGAAGTCATAAGTATTTTTTAAAGCTCCACCATTTATTCCATTGTGCATCAAGTTTGAGATCTAATGACATATGTAGACCAGAAACTTGAAAGGGCCCAGACATATGATTCCCAAAGTTGGTTATAATCGTTGTGAAATGTCTGTGAATTAAAGGATTCAAGAAACAAAGTTCTTCATTTTGAAACAAAATAATAGCTAACCATACCACACTTAGGGTGAAAAATACACTCCTACCTTATCTTACTTGTAATTCCACATTTAGCCTGCGTTAGCCTATGGGATAAGCATAGCAGGTAGTGTTATTTTTGCCTCTTCTTTTAAAGAGGAGAACAATAAAGTTTATAGAGATGCACTGCCCAGTCAACAAATCACTTAATTCAAATTTCACCTCAAGTCTTTTGCCTTCAAAGTTTTTCTACTACAATATAATACTGCTACAAAAAAAAAAAAAAAAAAACCTCAAAAAATTATTCTAGGTGGTGCAAACTTGAATAACATCAGGTGCATAAAAGAATTGAGAGTGACAGTATAAGACAGTAGAGCGTGATGGGGAAAGTGGAGAGGCAGAGACCACAAGCCATACATAAAGACAGACAAGTTTACGTTTTTAAAACACCAAGGCCAAACAAAACACACATCCAAGCCAGGTTCATACCACCTGCTTCTAGTTTGCTACTTCTGATATACAAGTTTTCCACTTAAATGGCAGTTTCCCAGCTCTTTACTTTTCAGTGATTTATTAATGTTTTCCACACATAGCCTTTGCGGTATAATTGACAGTAATTGACTCCTTAACTTTGCTCCTTCTTTTTCCTTCCTAAATTCACAGATTTGGTCCACGTGAACATAGTGTTATCGGAACAGTGTCAGCTCTCCAACAGCAGCCAGTCATGGCAATGCTGCCACAAAGCTTGCGTTTCCAGCATTGAATTCATTTTTTAAAACTAGAAGTTCATAGAGTATTTCGTTTGCCAGGCCTCAAACTAGTACCAGACCTAATGTGTTTCTTCTTTCCACTACACATATTTACTCAAGGAATTTAGTGCGCCTGACTAGAATCATTTTTCCATACATATCATAGCAACAGTGGGCTCTTCAGTACCAACTAAATGAAGCTTGAAAACTGTTATATGAAAGCCAAGTATTACAGAGGTGGAACTCAACGGCAGGCCTAACTTTTCTAACGTGGCTGTGGAAATCAGCCTCAGTTGTTTGTAGTTACAATATGCGCTGGAATACGAGAGCAGGTTTTACTATGTCTACCCGCAGATTTAGCCAAATGTCCAGAAAAAAAAAAAAAGAGGTTTACAGCCTCCACAATGAGGAGGTTTCTCTAACTATCCATAGATTTTTTTAATGTATTATATTATTCAGAAAGTATGTGTAACGCTTACCTTGTGCTCAGTACTATACAGTTCCTGATTTCCTTTTTTTTTTTTTTCAATATGTACACAGGTTAGCAGAGAAGGAAGAAAGTAAAATATCTCAAGTCACATCAGAGGAAACCACTAGCAAGAATCTTTACTTGTAGTAGCAGGATCTTTACATGTAGTGGCAAAAAACTCAGGTCTTCACATTCTCCATAGAAGTGGGGTATCTTCTGAATTCTGGTTATGAGCAATATATCAAAAAAAATTATAACGGCAAACAGAAGTTGTGTCTAGACACAAGAAGGGCACAAAAGGAAGCACTTTGAGGTCTCATGTTGCGAAGACAATTGGGTGATTGGTAACTCTTCTTTGGAAGCTACTCTGAGCCTTCTGTGACTGCATCATATACATCTCCTCCAAGACCAGCCTTCCTGCAACACCTTTATTTTGTCTCCCCCCCATGCCATGAAGGGCAAAAGCTTTATGGCTTCCCAATTCCCAACTCCACCATTTAATCTCCCTGTTTGAGTGATGAGGTAGTCTCTGTAATCTTACACAAACTTTTCCTTTCTATTCCTCAACATGTTCTGTTGATTTTAAACCAATTATGTTCCAGTCAGTCTCCAATTCTACAAATGAATTAGGCTCCATCCTCTCTCTACTTTAACTCCCGTGATCCCCTGGGATCACGCTGTACCATCACTTCCTCCAAACTCTATACACCTGGCATGTAGAATGAAGACATTGATCTAACTTATTTCTGAAGTCCCACAACATTAAAATCCGCAACTCAGAACTTATTTGAAACTGGTTTCAGTTTTATATTGGTCCCCAACTCCTGAAAATCAGGGAGCTTTTCTTCTTTGCTACTCTTCATGTATATCCTTTCCATACAGCAAGGCACAGAGCACATCACAGGTGCTCATGTATATTATTGCTTAATTCTATGAGCTTTTTATTATACACATACAACCTTAGAATTCTCAATTATGTACACATAACTCACTGCTCAATATTCAAATTTCCAACATCTCCATTACTATGCACTGTTATTCCCTAGAGTTCTTACTCATCCTCACAATTTGTAACCCTTTAAAATAGCTTCCTTTTTCCAGGATAGAAAATGGTTAATCCCTTAACCCTGTGCTTCTATTATTTTATCTTTAAATGCCTTGATGTTCACTTTAGATGTACTGATGTACTGACGGATGTACTGATGATTCTCATTCCTTTTAATTTAGGTTCTACCTTGATGCCAGGGTTAACTTTCTAAAACGGGTATCTAATTGTACTATGTCTCTCATATTGAACCCCCTTCAATGCTGTAACCATATCTCCCACAACTTCCAAAGTTATACTACATGCTTCAGAGATACAGAACTTCCAGCAGTTGCCCATGCCATGCTCTGTCATGCCTCTGGGCCTTTACACATGCTGCAGACTTTTCCGAAATGCCCTTGGCCCTGTGATTTGTCTGATAAGACTCTGGAGTCAGTCCTTGACATCTCCAAGCAGAGAGCATCTCTCTTTCCTCTATATTCCTTGGTCCTTGGACATATTTCACATCTTTTGCTTATCAAAACTGCAGTACAGTTATTTGTGTACACATCCAGCTACTGTCCCATACTATCAGTTCTCTGTGACAGACAGGGCTACTCTTAATCAGAATCAAAAGCCAGTGGAGAAAGATTTTTCTCTACAGA
Organism: Phocoena sinus; assembly: GCF_008692025.1. Classification (NCBI taxonomy): domain Eukaryota; kingdom Metazoa; phylum Chordata; class Mammalia; order Artiodactyla; family Phocoenidae; genus Phocoena; species Phocoena sinus. The sequence goes on along the minus strand of NC_045771.1, from coordinate 34,337,238 downwards.
TTGAAAGCAGAAAAAATGGTTTAGTTAGTGGGAAAGACGCAGAAAAATCTGATATCCATGAGTATCCTGTAAAAATATGATATTAAAAAGGACAGGAAATGGAACTACTTTATTTGGCTTATGTTAAGAATGTGAGAAAAATTGGAAAACAAATGGGGGTTTGAGAATGATGAAGATTAAGGACTTTGCTGTTAAATAGAAACAGACAGACAGGGCCCTTGGCTCAGAATAGCAGCCAGCTCTCATTAGAGAAGTTTAGACCCTGCCAATGAGGGCTGGATGGTAGCCTGCTTCCCTGAAAACTATTTGCTTATTTAAGGGATTTAGGTCCAGTGCACCCAAGACCTGAAAATATCAGTTCAGAGAAAACTTTTAAGTTATTCCTCAAAACAATCCAAAGTTTTAGAGTTCGTCCAGCAAACAAACACAGGATGAAATATGAGTGGCAGTAATGATTGGAAGGAACAGATGTTGTCATAAGACACATATATTTACTCTCTGCATATTGACAGAGTATCCAGAGTGTGCCAGGTCCTGTGTGAGGCGACCAGGATGAGTTTACAAAGATGCCACCAACTGAGAACCTTCCTTCAATAAACTCTCAGTCTAATGGGAGAAACATACGCAAACAACCGATTTCCCTACAGTGGAATATATAAATAAGTTAGAGTGCCATCAAAAAAAGAGGAAAGTCAACGGGCCCAGGAGCAGACATGTGCTGAGATGGGAGTGTGGTATGGGGACAGTGTGTTACGGAAGGTTTTGAAATATCAGTGAGCTGGAAACCGGGGGTGAGTTTTAAAAATGCAATGGTTAATGAGGCCCTTAGATTTTAACAGAATTTATAATTACATGCTTACTTTTTTACTGTTTTAAATAATGTCAAACTCTTCTCTAATTTGCGGGCCCTAACTCAATTTGAATTTTAAAAAAGAGAGAGAGAAAGAGACAGTCCTTAAGGAAACCAAGTGTAAACCACGTATAGAAGAGGGAAATAGAAGTCTTCAATTATGTAACTTATCTGCAGAGAATAAACATGGTCAATTTATGCACTGAAAAAATGTTGTGTGCTTCACTCTTATTCTCTGTTTCACGATGTGGGTATAACAGAGCAGCGTTTTTGTTTGTTTGTTTTGTTTTTTTAGCATCCATTTGTATTTGTGAATGACACAGTAGCCAAGTATTGCCAGAGTAAGTAGTTCCCTGAGGAAAAAACAATAGAGAGCTTCCTAAGTCTGCTAAAAGTTAGAAACTGGCAAAGCACATGACCAGCAGTAAGGCAAACAAATTAAACATTTTGGGCATGTATGGTAATTCAAATATTCATTCATAAATTTCCATTTAATGCAACAATGCTTTGATTGTAGAGAGTTAACAGAGATTTATGCCTGAACTAGCTGATATACATAAAGTGCAGTTCAACGAATACTGTTTACTGATGATGATGATTCCTGCTGCCACCAACTGCTGATCCATTCTGTAGACTACAAATTTTAATTTCCAGAGCTGTCAATCTGACACGTTTTATCAACAGTCATATAGACAACCTTGAGCACCAAAAAAACTTTTTCATTCCATGACATTTTTTTCATTTATCTAGACTTTATTACCATGGCATATAGTGTTTTACCTCACTTGCAGAATAAATACGATGGTGGGAGAAAGAGAAATTAACGTATGTGGAAAACTGCCTTTTTTTTTTTTTTTTGCGGTACGCGGGCCTCTCACTGTTGTGGCCTCTCCTGTTGCGGAGCACAGGCTCCGGACGCGCAGGCTCAGCGGCCATGGCTCACGGGCCCAGCCGCTCCGCGGCATGTGGGATCCTCCCGGACCGGGGCACGAACCCGTGTCCCCTGCATCGGCAGGCGGACTCTCAACCACTGCGCCACCAGGGAAGCCCCGAAAACTGCCATTTTAAAGGAAGAAATATTGATGCTTATTGGATAAGCTTCCCTTTACTACCTGGGGGACCCTGGTCCATACTGATATAAAACCTGGAATCACATAGGAGGAAGGCTTAGGAAGGAATATGGATCTTTGGTCTTAAAGAAAAAAAAAATGGAACCAGAACATATCTGCAAAGGAAAGTTGCTACTAATAACTTTTATGCTTTCCCTTTTGCTGTATCATATCTACCATAGGTTTAACAGCTCATAAACTGAAGCCAACTTTCTGAATGATCATTTAATTCCTGAAAAGTACCCATAAACTAAGGGGGAAAAATACTGAGATATTAATCCTGGCAGCAGGCAGCAATTCTAGGCCCAAAAGCTTAATGGGGCTGAGCTGAATGGGACATAACAAGATGACTATCCTAACAAAATACAGTCCGTGTCCTCTGATGGATGAGGAATGTTCTTTCCCCATTCGTGTTTGAACATGGGAGAACATAAATGCCAGTTAAACTGAGTAATGTTGCATAACTAAATTACAGGGGTTTTGTTCAGTTCTCCAGTAGAGGATAAAAATCCTCAAACCTGGAAGTATTGTTTTAATCAAGGGTCTGAATAAGCAATCCCTCGTAGTTCTGCAATACTTAATAGACATATTTTCTTTAGAATCTTCACCCCTATAAAACTACATTAATAAAAGCTATATACACATGAAAGTTATATAAAGAAAATGGGCATATATTTGGCTTTTTGAGGTGTACTTTTAATTTTATGAAATAGTTTTCAAAAGGAGGAAAGGAATTAATTTGCATTTTGATTTTAAACAATTACTTCTAAATTTTGTAAATGTGGATATTTAACTTTGCTACTTGACCTGCATAATACTTGTTTTTTCAATGGAGCTAAACAATTTATATGATGTATGATATAGCCTTGGAGAGCTTTTATTTGTTTTATTGGGTAATTTGTATTCAGTATGGAGGAGGTGATCTAAAGCTCTGCATCGAGTGATTGCACGGGAGGCCCAGGCACATGGAAAATTCTACACTTTATTTCATCTGGGTGAATCTACCATGACCCGGAAGGCTCACCTACAGATAAGATGGTTTGGCCTCAGTAACACTTTGAATCTTTACACTCTCTGGGGTTTTGCACACTCCTTTAGACACAGGTCTTTGTCATTAATGAGAGGCACATGAGTGGATCCCTGAATGGCACTTTGGAGAATGGTGGGACAAGTTTTTAACAAGCTCACCCTTCTGGCTATAACATGAAAGGGAACCCTGTGTTTAAGATAGGGTGGGAATACAAGGCAGAGGTAATTTGCACTGCTGAAGAAATAATGATTAGTGCCACATTGCTTTCCATGTGGTAGGTGGAGGAGAGCAGAAAGTGCTCATGTTTAGGAAATCACTGTTTATTTTTCTTACTGATAATGTATTAAGTTTGGGGGAACTTTTGAAAATCTGAAACATTTCCCCAGCTGATCCTGTTAAGGTGCTTCAAAAAGAAATATCAACAGATTTTTCTCTTGCTTGTATTGAGACTGCCTATTTTAGAAGAGCTTTGATGCTATTATGCTGACAGATTATCTGTCTGACTTGACACCCAAAGACACCCTCCCTACAAATAGGAGTAAGCGTGAGGTAGGAGTGCGGTGGGAAGAGGAGGGTAGGAGGCCAAGACACAAACTACTCCATTCTGCCTCACATACACCATCTTGTTTTATTCTATATGGCAACTCTCTCTGTTTTCATATATTTAAAACCTGAGACTCTGAGGTTAAATTACTCTTCCAAGGCCACGTAATTAGTAAGAGACAAAACTGGGGCTGAACTGAACAATGCTCTTCTGTGGTTAAATGTTGCTGCCTTTTCCATCATACTACACCACCTGACTCCTACACGGCCACAAACCCTTCTAAATAGCACTTTGCTATTTTTGCTATAACTAGGATGAAATGTAACTTCAATATACGTACAGAAACTACAAAGTCATCAAATAGAAAGTGTAAAAAAGAATACTTTTAGGTATTTGATTAGAATACAAAGATTTACCATTCAAATTTATGCTTGTTTTTATTGGAAGTTTTGCTTATTGCATGAAGGATTTTCAAGAATAGCTGGTCGTGATTTCCTGTATAATCCAACTCATGTCATAGAAGCCATATTCATGTTTTCTTCTTTTCCCTTGAAAACTTAAGTAGACTACTATTGAAAGAAATAAATATGCTTATTGATAATTCAAAAGAGAAATATGGCTGGTCAATCAAACTGTCAAAAATCTTAAACTTCACAGATTGCTAAATAAATATAAATGAAAACAAAGTTGTAGGACTCCCCTTTCCCTTTACTTTAATCTCTCGTTGTCCCTGTAAATTTGTTCAGTGGAGTGAGCTCCTGCTCTGCCCACAGATGAAAAGGACAGACCCCAAACTACTGGTTGGAGGGGAAAAAAGGCAGGAAGTTACCAAAATACTCTCTGGTGCCGGCAAATGATTGCACCTTCACTAAAGCTTGACCTTTTCTTTCAGCAGCCTTTTTCACTGAGACCTACACCCAGGCTAGGCTTCTCTCTCCTGTAAAACCAAGCGCTACAGAAATACATCTCTCTGCATCTGAGGGCCTCCTTCACTTACCAGCCCAGGAAGATAGCCTCACCTCCAGGTTGTCTCTGATGAAGTGTGTACACCTGCCCAGGGCCTCTGGCCTAAATCCACCTTGTCTCACTCTCTCGCGATCCTGTCTAGTTCCCATAACAAACGCAGAGAGTGGAGCCACAACTTCTTCAATACCCAGCCGACTTCTCAAACTTGAGATTTCTCAGGAAGGAATCAGAGTCCAGTCCATTGAATCCTCCAGTGGAACAGGACCCAATTCTGGGCTTTCCATCTGTGCTGTACAAACTTATTTTATAAGATTTAAAGGGAGGAGTAGGTACCCCAGTCCCACCTCACTTGGAAAATGTGTCCAATACACAGAAAACTAGCAGCTTCCTCCCCAAATCAAAATCCTTTTAACAATCTTTACTCCATCTACCCTCTTCACTTTTTTTTTTTCTATGTGGTAAGAGACTTAGGAGTCATTTAACCATGTCTTGGCAACCTACTTTTTGCAACTCCTGCAGAGTGATGTGACATATCTCACTGGCATTTATTATTTTAAAGCACTGGCCTAAATTTCTCCTTTGATATCATGTTATAAATATAATATTCCTTGCTTTTGAGACTGTAGTGAGATGTAGTTCTCAAAAATTATTGACATTAATTTAAATTGGCAAAACTCTTTGAAAAGTATTTTGGTAGTATGTCTCACACAATATCTAATGGCCAAATTCTTTGATTTTATAATTTCATTTCTGAAAATCCGTTCTAAGTATACAATCTTGAATGCAAAAAAAAAACAAAAACAAAAAACTGCACGTAAAAGCTATCTTTAAAAATATACCAGAAGCCATCTAAATGGAAACAGTAAGTAGATGATTAAATTAAGGTAACGGAAACCCATTATTATACAGATGGTAAAATATTTTTGAAGTTTATATAACAATATGAAAAGGCAATGGTAATTCAATGTAAAAGGTTGTAACTTCCACCTACAGTACAATAATAATAATGTTAAAGTGTTTTTAAAAGAATCCTTCAGATATCTCTGCATATACTTTTGAAAGTTCAGAAGGGTGATGATTATCAATAGGTACGAAAGCATTAGCAGTGTTAGGAAATTAGGAAAGTTTTCCCTCTCTCCTATTATTATGTATTTTTTAAATCTCATATACTGAGTACATATTTTGTTTAAAATGCTAAAAACAATAGTTAGAAAAAATATTAATAGCATTAAAACTGAAAATAATAACCATGGTATCATCTTGGATTATATAATCTAAAATATTTATTCCTTTTTTTTTCTTTACATCAAATATGATCCTATATCTTATAGACTTTGCATCTTCTCTTTTCTGGGCTCGTGGTCACTACTGTAATTCATGTCCCCTTACATCTTACACCTCAACGATTGTACCAGATTCTTAATTGGCCTCCCTGACTTGAGGCATTTCTCTGACCTCAGTTCAAATCCCTTCTTGTACTGTGACTTACAGGCAGATTACTTCCCACAGCTGAGCATCAGATTAACTCACCTGTGATAATAAACTTCTGCAACTTTGTAAGGAGTATATAAAAAGGGATAGTATATATGAAGTACTTGGCACATAGTAACGTCAATAAATAGCAGCTCTCATTACTATAATTTCAATTGTGTCATTCTTTTGTACTTTTAATGCTGCTACGTTGTGAACTTCTAAATACAGATTCTCCACACAACCATTTAAGACCCTACACAATATGATCTCAAACACCTTTTCCACTTTATTTCACATAATTCTACCCTCAGCTGCAACCAAGATGAAGCTGTTTCTGTTTCCTGGACTCGCCCCTTTGTTCCTTGCCATGGGCTCCATCACTTAGTTCATTCCCACAGCTACATTTATCCCTCCACCCTCTGTTCCTTCCTGCCTGTGTCCCATCTTTCTGAAATGCCTTATCTTACCTGAAAACTTTCTGGACCCCACAGTCAAATCAGATTAGTATCTTTTCTGAAATTCCATAATACTAATATCCTTAAAGACATATAACTTTCAGTTCAACATCCTGGTTGGATAACTGATATTCAGGGCTTAACTTAAGCAGGAACCTCCTCAGAGAGGCTGTGTCTGACTACCCAATATAAAGTAGGCCCTAGGCCACTGTCACGTTTCCTAATATTTCTAGTTACTTAGCTCTTCCCCCTTCCTTTTTCAACCACTCTCTCAATAGATTTTTTACTTTCTAAGAACAACTATTTTCCTTAACAGCTGCTAGTACTGTGACTTTTAAACAATAAATGCCCAACAGATGTATAAAGTTGTATTACAAACTGAAAATTTTATCACTACACTAGACAGGGTAAGGAAGATCCTGACTTGAAAATTGTTACTAAAATCTTTCAGTTATCCCCTTCACATCAACATACACACAGAGATCATTCACACGCTCAAATGCACTCACACACATCCATTCATACAGGATCATACACACATACACACACCTCTGGGTTCTTAGTCCCTGCCATCATTTACATAACGTTCAGTGAGCAGGCATAGCAGACACCAATTACAGGAAACCTTGGAAATGCTCTACCTGGAGATCCCAGTGGAAGCCATGATCTGTTGTATTCGGGATGCACAGAAATGACAATGGGAAGAGAGGAAGAAAAAATAGTGATGTGAAATGTTAAGGGTAAACCTTGGGGAACAATAACTCATTCAGTGTAGTTCACTTGATAGTACAGTTTAGTAAAGTCTGACAAAAAAATTCAAACCAGTGAAAAGTTAGAAAAAAATTGAAATTCAAAATATGAAGGAAAGCAATCATGCAGATCTACAAAACCACAGCTTTCTTCAGCAGCAATTTTGTTGTTCATTTTAGATTTCTAGGAAACATAGTTTGGCGTTTTTAACATTCTCTTTGAGAGAGAGGGAGAGAAAGAAAACAGTGTAATTTAAAAACTAACCATAAAGCAAAGAAATAATTATGTAATGTCTTTTAAAAATTAATCAAGGGACTTGCCTGGTGGCGCAGTGGATAAGACTCTGCGCTCCCAATGCAGGGGGCCTGGGCTCAATCCCTGGTCAGGGAACTAGCTCCCACATGCATGCCACAGCTAAGAGTTCACATGCCACAGCTAAGGAGCCAGAGAGCTGCAACTAAGGAGCCCGTCTGCCGCAACTAAGGAGCCTGTGAGCCGCAACTAAGAAGCCCTGGAGTCGCAACTTAGGAGCCCGCCTGCCACAACTAAGACCCAGTGCAAATAAATAAATAAATAAATGTTTTAAAAAATAATAAAAATTAACCAAGAATAAATTGAGAAAAAAGAAAGAAACTGTCTTCTACAGTTATAGTATTCTACTCCCAAATCTTTTCACAAATGCTTCTGAGTAAATGACGATGTTCAGTCCTTCCTGGCTCCTCAGTGCAGCCCCTTGGCGTTCTCAGAAAATGTGAACATCTGTTATCTCTTTCCTCTATCTTCACCCTCTGCTGCCCTTTGGACTTTTCCCATCAGCATTTAAACATGTTCAATATTTCCCATTATAATCAAATTCTTTCTCCTGACTCATGTATCTTCACACTTCCAATTTCTCTCTCTTTTCCACTTACAACAAAATTCTTACAAAATCATTTATACCTGCTCCCTTCATTGTTCTCATTCACTCCCTTCCCAACTCTCTTTAACTTGAAATACATTATTTAGTATCTCTACAATAACCTCTGTGGTAGGCTAAATAATATCCCCCCCACCTGCCCACAAGATGTTCACATCCTAATCCTGGGATTCTGTGAATATGTTACCTTAGCTGGCCAAAGGGACTTTGCCAATGTGATTAAATAAAGTATTTTAAGATTAGGAGAGTAGCCTGTATTATCCAGGTGGGCCGAATGCTGTATCACAAGTGGCCTTTTAAGAGGAAGGCAGAGGGAGAAACTACTACAGGTCAGTAACAGGAGATAGGATGATGTAAGCAAGAGGCTGGAGTGATTTGAGAAACTGTCATGAGTCAAGAAATGTAGCCAGTCTCTAGATGCTACAAAAGGCAAGGAAACATATTTACCCCCCCAAAAAAAAACTTTCAAAAAGAATCAGGCCCTCTGATACCTTCATTTTAACCCAGTGAAACTTATTTCGAATTTCTACTCTCCAGAATTAAAAAAGAATTTGTGTTGCTCTAAGCCACCGTGTTTGGTAATTTTGTGACAGAAATAAGAAAATACAGCCCCATGCATTAAGTCAAATACTGGACAATTTTCAGTCTTCCTTCCATTTGACTTGTAAGTTAGCAACCTCAGATCCTGACATACCACTGGTTTCTTAGCAGATCTTTGGCTGAGGCTTCTCAGATATTAACCCATAATGTCTAAATAAACTTAGGAAAACTGTCTTCTCTCATTATATTTTTTTGCTATTTAACAGCTTATAGAGGTACAAATGAAATACAATAAATTGCATATATTAAAAATATGAAATTTGTTAAGTTTTGACATGCACACACCCATGAAACCACCACCACAATCAAGACAGTAAACATATAATATATATACCCCGAAAGTTTCCTCTTACCCCTTTATTCTCACAGATTTATGCTGCATTTGTCTTGCTTTCTGATGTATTCTAGGCACATATCAGAGACAGGCACGTAGTGGCACTCAAAATATATTTAATAAATTAATTAATAAACAAAGCATTATGTAAGAAGGAAACACCAGAAACAATGCAAATGTTCTTGTGATTGCAAATTTTATAAAATACTGCAAAACTATGCACCAATGAAAAGTACACTTTATGAGAACAATGAATTGTATTTGAATAATTTAAGTGGGAAAGCAAGAATCAAAAGGATCTATAAAATATTATTCTGACCATATATATTTGCATACATCTAGCTAAGAAGGATAATAGGCATTGACACAAAAACTTCAGCAGTGGAGAAATGACTGGTGATTTTAATTTTCTTTTTTGTGCTTCTCTGAAACTTTCAAAGACCATGTGTCATAATATGTTGAATGGGACCTTTCCTTAGTCTTGGAATTTTGGCTAAAGCCCCATACTGAGGACAACAAGTAGTATTTCCATGTTCCAAACAGAACAGCCAAAAAGCTTTCAGACACCTTATGCTTGAGTTTTCTAAGAGGGAGTCAAACTGGTTTTTTGCTATCATTCCCACAATTCCATCCAGCTTACAAAACAGAATTCATAATTTTGTTGAAGAGGAAAGTTGGCAGAAAGTGTGGCATTCTAGGATATTTTCCACACCATTTCACATCCAGGGGAAAGGCAGGGGATGCCATTCCTTTAAGTGATTTTTCTGCTCCCAAAAGAAACACTCTTAGAAATTAATGCTGACAACAAGAAGGGGAAACTGGCATTACCCTGGCTGGATGCTTGCTAAGCTTCATTTGTTCACAGGCCCACCCATGCTGCCACCTAAGTGGAATACGGTAAAAAGTCCTTAGGAGCTTCAACTTATATTCTTTGAAATTTGGGAGCTTCTGTCCCAGAGTCTTCTCAAGGCAAGAGTTTGACTACACAGAGGGCAGCAAGAGTCAGCCCACCCGCTCTGGGTATAATACACAGAAGATGTACTAGTTTCCTACATAGCAAGTAGATACTGAAGAAAGTTAACCAAGTCAAGCCACCCTGAGGGTTTCCTGCCATGGGAGGGGGACACCAACATTAAGAAGTAGTGAGATGAACCTATGTGAGCCGGAGCGGAGATGTCGCCTAGAGAACCATGCAGTATAGAAGTTCCATGGGAACAAAGAACCCATCTGTGTTCCATGGAAAGAACAGAATTTGAGCATGTGACACACTCAGAGACACTGAAGTCTAAACGTCCTCCTACCTTAACTCTGCAAGACTCAGAAGATAATAGATTGGGATGAGTGGACGGAGACAGGAAACTGAATGAAATAATAGGCTATGCCTCCCTTCCGTGTGGCAGGGCTAATGAGCCAGACTTGAGTCTTAAGAATGAGAGAAAACTTGAACTGTGTGTGAATTGAATTTGTTACATTTGATTGAACTGAACATACTTAGAGGTGACATTGAGGCTTAACTGCCAAGCTAAGACTGCTCTTATAGTTAAGAGAAATCCATGATGTCTGTTCAAGGTGTGACTCATTAGTGCAGAAAGGGAATTTAACAGCATGGTCAAAGGGATTTACTGGAGAACATTAAATTCATTTCTTGTTTGAATCACCATTGAGTTTAGCCCATTCTGTTATCCGATTATACCTATGTTATACCTGTGTTATTTTTAATCATTAAAAAATGAGCACCAACTCTCAGAAACCTAACTAAAAGCATTCCAAGGGATAATGATGCAGGATTACATGGGTAAAAGTGTTATATCAATATACTTGAATAGAACATTGATACTCGTTACTGTCTCCCACCAGATGGAATTTATTGCTCTTATTTAGTTCTTGCAACAAGTTTTATGATTTTTAACCTCTGTTACTAATTCATAAAATATTATAGCTAAGAAAACAGCTCTAACTCATCTTTTTATTCTGAGGCTTACACACTGATCCTTATTGAGACATACTAACCATTCAATATTTTCTTCCTAACTTCTTTCGGTGGATCTACTCTGATATATAGAAATTGCAAGCTATAGAGAGCTATATATTAGCATGTATAGACACTCATATATTAGAATTATTCATACAGGAATTTATCAATATATGAATTCTGTATAGTAACAAATAAAGCAATTAATATCTACCCTTAAAACTAGGTAATTCAGGGGGCTTCCCTGGTGGCGCAGTGGTTAAGAATCCGCCTGCCAATGCAGGGGACACGGGCTCGATCCCTGGTCCTGGAAGATCTCACATGCCACGGAGCAACTAAGCCCATGCGCCACAACTACTGAGCCTGTGCTCTAGAGCTCGTGAGCCACAACTACTGAAGCCCGAGAGCCTAGAGCCCGTGCTCCACAGCAAAGAGAAGCCACCGCAATGAGAAGCCCACACATCACAACAAAGAGTAGCCCCTGCTTGTCGCAACTAGAGAAAGCCCACGCACAGCAATGAAGACACAACGCAGCCAAAAATAAATAAATAAATAAATTCATTTTTTAAAAACCCAGCTATTCCTTTGTATACAAACATGTAAAGTTCTTCTTATAAAAAAAAAAAAAAAACTAGGTAACTCAGTAATGTCCCTTTCTATTCCTACTAGTGCTTCTTCAGTTCTCTCACTGATTTATCAGTGATAAAGTCTATATTTTATACTTCAATGATTCTACTTCAGTTTATACAGGACAGGTGTTTATATTTATTAAATATTCAAATAAAGACAAGTAGTCTTAGAAACTACCAGTCCAAGAGAATATATTATTAACTTTATTGTTAATTTGGGGGGTAAGTAACACTGAAATATTTCATGTATTTGTAAGTCATTTTGTCTAAAGATAACTGAATATACATACATTAATTTGAAAATGTAACACACTGGATGCAAAATAAAATTTAAAATATATTGACTATATGGCCACAGTAGTGGGAGATGGAGACAAGATTGTTAAAATTTCCTCTCTCTGTACAAATGCCAAGTTCTTTAAGCCCCACTCCCTGTTAGCATCATGCTCAGGATATCTTATCCAGCTACATTTCTTAAATTCTATAATTATACCAGCAGTGGAGGAGCTAAAGAATGGATTGAGCTAACTGAGAAAGGGACTCCTCTATTCTCTATCAGCCCTAAGTCCCACAAAAAGCTTCCCCAAATAAATATACAATCTATATGAAGTAAATATGCAGTCTAAGTGAAAAGTGTGCTTGTTACCAAACTTAATAAGAAGGAAACTACTTGTAAGCCACACCCATATTGAATTCTGGAGTCATCATTGTTAACCAGTTTCCACTTGCTCATCATTCACCTCTCATTACTGAATAAGTCTCTTATTTTCCTATAAGGCTATCATGAAAGCACAAGGGAGACAGATAGATAGATAGATAGATGATAGATAGATAGAAAGATAGATAGAAAGATAGATAGATAGATAGAGGTAGATGCGTAGGTAGATAGGTTGGTAGTAGACAGACTAATTGATTTTTTTCCTCCAGAGTATAAGGATCTGGACTGATTTTTGGAGAGAGAACTACAAGTCTGGAAAGACTAAAATGGTCTGATTCCAGAGAGAGTTGTGAAACTGAAAAAGGAAATGTTGGATTGTAGAAATAATGGAAATCTGTGCTCTGCTTCTTTTTTGCTTGGAATGCCTAAAAGGTTCAAAGACCATGGATATGGGAAGCTCATGTCTGCTTGAAGAATGAAGCATGATTGCTGAGGACTTGGAGACAGCAGAAGATTTCTGAAGGTCAAGGTGTATAAGAATCACCAGAGTGACGGCTTTGGAATAGACTGCATGGATAGGTCAATGGACACCTGAGCAGTGACCACAGTGAATAAAGACTGGGGGGCTTTTCTCAAGTTTTCTAGGCAGCAGACTTCCAAGAATATGTATGACCCAAGAGAGGGAAAAGAACACCTCAAAGTACAACTGAGTTAAGAGGATAGGATCTCAAGATAAACTGTGTTGATTTCTATAATTAAAATGAGTGACAGTTATGCACACTTTAAGCACAAGGTTTTGCGATGCTCCTTTCTAGAATTACATAAGTTCAGTAGAAAGCAAATATTTTAGCACAAAACTTTTCCTGCTTTGAAGATTATTTTCTTAGGATGGAATCTTGAATTGGAAATAATAGGCAAACTTGTATAAATAACTAAGTATCTAATGTATACTGCTAGGTTATTTTATAAAGCTTGTAGTAGTAGGAAGTATAATCTCTCTGTAAATATTGAATATTAATGGTCTTTGGAAATTGCTAACTTATTTTAAAAAGAGTATCTTATTACAACTTTCATCTATTTGTTTTCCTGAAATCAAATGGTTTATTTTTCTCAGTATCTATTTGTATTTACATTTTTGTGATATATCTGTTTACATCATTTGTTGTCGGGTTTTAGTGTTATTTTTTACCCGTTTTTTACCCGTTTCTGATAAACTTAATGGTATCTAAGATTTCTGTTAAATGTGGTTAATTCAGTTCTTTCAAAAGATAATGGGGGCTCCCCTGGTGGCTCAGTGGTTAAGAATCTGCCTGCCAATGCAGGGGACATGGGTTCGAGCCTTGGTCCAGGAAGATCCCACATGCTGCAGAGCAACTAAGCCCGCCTGCCACAACTACTGAGCCTGCAAGCCACAACTACTGAAGCTCACGCGCCTAGAGCTCGTGCTCCGCAACAAGAGAAGCCACCGCAATGAGAAGCCTGCACGCCACAACGAAGAGCAAACTCCGCTCGCTGCAACTAGAGAAGGCCCACACGCAGCAATGAAGACCTGATGTAGCCAAAAAATAAATAAATTTATAAAAAAAAAATAGATATTCAGCGAGATTTTTTTAGCAGTAGTCACATAAGTTCAATTAACAAAGAAGCTTCATCCATTCATCTATTTTGTTCAGCAAGTCACTGGCCAACCCTAATCCTGAACAAACAAGGACCCAGTCTCAAGATACTTATTGGAGAGAATACTTTGATAATTACCATAAAAGCAACCAAGGTTACATGCAATAGTTTGTATCAATCTGCTTGGGCTGCCATAACAAAATGCCACAGACTGGGTGGCTTAAGCAGCAGAAAGTTCTTAGAGTTCTGGAAATTTGGGTTGCAGAAGGCCACCTTCTCCCTATACGCTCACACGGCCTTTCCTACATGTCTTCTCAGAGAGAGAGAGCACTCTGGTGTCTCATCTTCTAAGAACATAGTCCTGTTAGATCGGGGTCCTACGCTGATGACCCTCATTTAACCTTTATTACTTCCTTACTCCAAATACAGCCACACTGCAGGGTGGGGGGTAAGATTTCAACATATGAATTTTAAGGAGACACAGACATTCATGACATAGTTTCTTACAGATACTAGGGATGGTAAGAAAAACAGGAAACATGCTCATTTATTCATACATTTGAGTCTTAAATGTTGAATAGGACTGTGTAAGGTAGAGAAAGGAAAGTCATACATAGTAGCAATGGGATATGGTTCCTTAGGTAATACCTTGTTTTTGCTTCCTCATTGCTCAGTGGCAGATTTTTCAAAACCTACTTTCTGAGTAGCGCCTTCATAGTCTGGAGCTATGGATATATATCCCACTCTGTCCTCATCGCCCCCTCACTAAAATCCTCAGAGAAACAGAAGAGAAGGTAAGGGGAATCCAGCTAATGTTCTGTGTTTCAAAGTTGGTGGTGTCTGTAGTGACTCCAAGAAAACCCTTCCACTCTCATTCCGCTAGCTACTGGTCTCATAATAATGGATCTTACACAGTGGTTAGGTTCTAAAGTCAACACATAAGCTAAATGTGCATATGATGGGACCACAAAAATCAAAACGCCAGCCATATGGCTTATGTCTATATCAATCAACAATGTTCACCCTGTACTTGGATGGCATTCTCAAAAAAAATGTAAATATCTATATTTAGCTAGCCTAATGAGATCATTTCCACTGTTAGCTATTAAAATATGCATGTAAATTATAAACATAATCTCTAAGACTCAGGTTTGTAGTAGTTTCTTACAGTTCACTAGGGTACATTATTAAGTATTATTTGGTCACTATCATTTGACAAAGAGAGAACCACAGCATCCATATATTAATGAAATGAAGAACAAGAGATAAAAATCTAAGAATCACATTTGAGTCAGTGCCTTACCAGCAGGCATCTCACGTTATCCTCAAAACAACCTCATGAAGTCAGTACATTATTCCATCCATTTTACATCTAACGTATAGAGAGGTTAACTAATTTACCCAAGCTCACACGAAGAGCTGGCCTCATAATCTGACTCCAGAGCTTCTGGCCCTTATATGCTACAAAGACCTGCTTACCAGTAAGGTAGAGAAATAATTTGATTAAAGCAAAATTTTACCTGTGGTAAAATAATTACTCCTTTTGACTTCTACAGTTTCATCTTCCAATTTCTCAAAGTCCATCATAAGAAAATTTCTTATAACTAGTAGACGACCAAAGGAAAATAAATGCCATGCTACATGTCTATGGTCTATTTAAGAATATAAAGAAAGAATGAAAGTCTAGCAGCAAAGGAGAAAGAAAATTATTTTTACATATTATTAAGAATCAGCCTTGTATTTCCCTCGTGTGAGGAGTGTCCTAAAGACCTGCCGTGTCAACCATGTTAAGTGTGGCTTGAAGAGATTAAGGGCACTGAAGGGCATCTGGTTCACTGTTATTTCCTTCTCCTTGCAACCTTGCATCACTATACATCTGTTTTGTTGATTCAGAAGAGCACTTGAAATGCCTTACAGTTGATTTTGACAAGTGCTACAATTTGATAGAGGAAGATAATTCTTGCTGAGATGATTTTCAAAGTACAGAAATTATACTTTTGAGCAGATAGTACCTTTCTTTATGCTCAGAATTTCATTTAATATACAGCATACTTAAGTTGGTAATCATACTTCCCTTTCTCTGAAAAAAGTGACGGCTGCCTTTGATCTCATATATTAAAGCACTACACATTAAATCTTATTCTTGATTCTGATCATTTTCTTTGTTGCAGATAAAGCATGTCTGCCAAATTTAAAGATATCAGATTTACAAAATGCTATATGAATATGAAGTGGTATTATTAATTAAATGAGTCTCCTGATCATGTGACTGAGCTGATTGATGAGTTCCCGGGATGTACTTTTTCTGCATGCCTCTAAATCCACTAAACTGAGAATTAATCAGTAGCGCCTTAAAGACCACAGACTTATTATTGATAGAATAATCACTTTAAAGAAGTAAAATATATGGGTGTAATTTCAATTTATATTTTAAAGTATTCTGTTATCACACAGACCTTCCCATTAGTTTAATTATAAAAGAATATTTTAATATTTGAAATTTGAGAGAATTATTGATGAAGAATTAGGATTGGTTTGCTTTGTTTCAACTAATGCTATGCCAAAGGTGGACAAAATTTTAAATATCATCAAGGCTTAAGGCATATCTAATGCCCATTCAAGATTCTAACTTAGTTTACAGGAAACTGAATGGTTCACTGCTTTGGGATCTCAGCCCTGTTTGCAAGGTTCATCTCATGATATCTTCAGTAATTAAAGCCTTTATCATTGATGTGAGAGAAACTAAAGTCTAATCCATACTCCTACATTAAAAAATCATTCCAGGCATTTGATTCATCTTTGTATAATTCTGCACATCATATACAAAAATAAATGGAAATACATAATACTGGATGGGTTTCACAGTTACAATGAACACTGCTGGTGTCAGTACTTTGATGCAATTAAACAGCACCTCTGAGTTCTTATCCTGCTACCTGGGTCTGCTGTTGTCAGTGTGGTTCCTCCTGATTCCCTAATTGGCAACCTAAATTCTAGAGCCAACAAATAATCCTTAACAGAATTTATGAAGTGGGTTTTCTCAGTCCAACATACATTATTAAATAATCCTTGCTCTTGTTATATGGATAGGAAGAAAGCTTTCAGTTTGTACCTTTTTTCTACCATTTTCCAACTAAAGAACATTGAGAAAATTCTTCACTTGTTTAAGTGACAGATTCCAAATCAACACACTGAATGTCCTGGACTTATTACTGTCCACAAGGGATTTATGAGAAAATAATTAATATAAAATAAATTAATTAATGTAAAATAAAATAATGAATACAATAATTAATGTAGAACAAGTATTAAAATAATTAATGTAAAACTTTAACACAGTGCTTGGTACACAGGAAATTTTCAACAACTGAAAACTGTGTTTAATGCTCTTTTCATCATCAATGCCATTTTCCTAGTTACTATGCTATGCTTGGTTTATTGTAATAAAAATAATATCTTAATGTTTCATTCTTCATTTTCCAACCACTTCAGTTCTTTTGCACAACACTATTTAACATAAAATACTGCTTTCACTTTGTTACTCCCCTATTGAAAGTAGACTATAGCTCTTAAATAAAATCCTAGAACTCAAAACTTTCTATTACCTGGATCAAAAATTTTTATAGCCAAACTTCTGTTATTCCCCTATATAACCTGTTCTCTATCCTAACTGGATGACCTTTTGATTATCTATTTCATCTCACATTTTCATACTGTGCGGCCTTTCACTTATATAGAGGTAAATAAGTTAATCATGTGACAGCAACGTCTTTTACATGATAAAATTTTAGCTTGATCTTGGACTCATTCTGAATACACATACTGTTAAGTCTCAAATACTAGACAAATGGAGATAAGAACTATCAGAATTAATTTAATTTGTCACTAATGTGACAACTCATAAACCTATTTGATTTCTATCCATGTTATAGGCATTTATAGGCATGTATTTCTGGAAAACCTGACCATGTTTCCTTATCTTGGTTAAGAGCAGCTATTTAACTTCATATGACTTTCTCACTAATGGTTGACAATAGTTTACTTCTCAAAGCCATCATTATTTGCTCAGTTTTAAGATAGATAGATATAGAGGTTACAGAAAAGTGGCTGAATATATGCTGACCAAAATCTACAGTTTCTAAATTTAATACTTGGATCAGTTCTTATTTTAGCTTATTTTATTGTGATCTGCCCTTTTGATTTAAAAAGGGAGAGATGTAGAGGGAGAAAAATGATTGACCCTGTCCCTCTGCAATACAGAAATGCATCTAAGAAAATACCTCATCCAAGCCAGAGAGAAGACAAGAAAATGATGTTGAATAGAATTATATAACCCCTCACCAAAGGCCTTTAAAATTTTTTTTCTTTAATAGCTTTCTTCAGGTATAATTAACATGCTGTAAAGTTCATCTAAAGTGTACAATTCAATAAATGTTAGTAACTTTATACAGTCATCAATCATAACCACAGTCTAGCTTAAGAACACTTCCATTATCCAAAACATTCTCTCACATGACCAACTGCAATCAATCCTCCCTCCACTCCTATCCCCAGTAAACCGCTAATCTGCATTCTGTATCTATAACATCACCTTTTCTAAGAAATTTCATATAAATGTAATCATACAAATATGCAATCATCTAATTCTGGCTTTTTTCACTTAGCATAATATTACTGAGGGTCATAATGTTGCTGCTTCTATCAGTAGGTGGTTCATTTTTATTACTAAGTAGTATGTCATTGTACAGATATATCACAATTTGTTTAGCTATGCACCAGTTGATGTCCATTTAGATTGTTTCCAGTTTATGCCTAATAAAAATAAAGCTGCTATGAACATGCAAATGCAAGTCTTTGTGTGGACATGTTTTCATTCCTCTTGGGTAAATACACAGGAGTAGAATTGTTAGGTCCTATAATAAATACATGTTTAACTTTGTATGAAACTATTGAACTCTTTCCAAATTTATGTCTCATTTTACTTTCTTACCAATAATGTTTGAGGATCCAGTTTCTCTGTATCTTCAACAACAATATTGTCTGTCTCTTGGATGGCAGCTATTCCAGTGGGTATGTAGTGTTATCTTGTGTTGTAATTTGCGTTTCCCTATTCAATAACAACGTGGAGCATCTTTTCATTTGTTTATTCCCCATGCATATATCATCTTGGGTATTTATTCACATCTTTTGCCCAATTTTTATTGGATTGTTTGTCTTTTTATTAAGTCACAAAGTTCTTCACATATTCTGGATACAGTACTTAACAGATATATGATTTGCAGATATTTTCTCAGTATGTGAAAATATTGTCTGCTCCTTTTATTAATGACCATCTTTGAAGGCAAGTGTTTAAAATCTGATGAAATCCACAGTGTATATATATTTTTTCTTTTATGGGCCATGGGGTGGAATGTTCTATCAAGATGTTGACAGTGTTGTTTAATTCTTCTATATTCTTATTAGTTTTCTGTTTAGTCATGCTAACAATTACCAAGAAGTGAGTATGAGAAGGGACAAATAAACAACTATAATCGTTGTTTACTTGTCCCTTAAATTACATAAGTTTTTGTTTCATGCTTTTTACAAAACATATAAGGTATATATATTTTTTATAAGGTGTATATATATATTATCTCTTCTTGATATATTGACCTTTTTATCATTATGAAACACTTATCTTTGTCTCCTGTAATATTTCTTATATTAAAATCTATTTTTATCCAATATTAGTATGGCCACTCCCACTGTCTTACAGTTATCGTTTATACCATATATCTTTTTCCATACTTTCAATTTCAACTTATTTGTGTTTGAAAATAAACTGTGTTTTGTACACAGCCAACAGCTGGATCTTGCTCTTCATACAGTATGACAATCTCTGACATTTGGTTCTTTATTGAGCTTTTATTTTGAAAGAAATTTTTACTAAGTATCGGATTCCAGGTTGACCTTTTTTATTCCTTCAGTACTTTAAAAAATGTCACTCTATTGTTCTTTCAGCTTCTATTTTCTGACAAGAAGTCTGATATAATTCTTCTCTTTTTATATGTTGTATCATTTTTACTCTGTCAGCCTTTGTAATTTCCTTTCTATCTCTTGTTTTTAGCAGCTGGATATGATGTGCCTAAATAGATGTGTGTGTGTGTGTGTGTGTGTGTGTGTGTGTGTGTGTGTGTGTGTTCATGTGTTCTTGTGTGTATGATCATATTCAACCTGCTAGAGGTGCTCAAGTTTTTTGGGTATGTGGCTTGATATCTTTCATTATTTGGGGGAAATTTCTAGCCATTGTCTATTCAAGGATTTTTTTCTACTTTGAGCTTTCTCTTCTTCTCCCTCTCTCTGTCTTAAACATTTTGCTCTGTTCAAGAGAAGTTCCTCGGTGGAGAGTGGGGTTTTGTTCCTTTCCTGCAGCAGTAGATAATCCTTTCTCATTGGCTGCAGTACTGAAGGGAACATTCTCTAGTGTCTTGTCCTGCTCCCAATCTTTCCCATTAACACCTAGTGGAGGTCTTGGAAAGGAGTTTGTGAGTTTGCACAAAATCCCCTTGTGTCTAGGGTTCACAAGGGTTTTATATTATCATGCTAGCCACACTCTGTCTTTAGAAATTTGGTAACAATTTAACTGATTTCTTCTTAACCATTTGTTTGGCCGTCAGCACAGTTCTTCTAATACCCTGGCAAAGGTAAGACCATCTGCATCCTCTCTCTTCTTAAAAGAGCATATTCATCCTTGGATTTCTGGCTACTCTGTTTCCCTGTCATTCAGATCTCTAATGGATTAAAAAAAGTTATACTTTGTAGTTTATGTAGCTTTTTCTCATTGTTGGGGATTGATGTGACATTCCTTCCTGCTTACTAGATCCTAAGAAGAAGCAGGACTTCCCAGGTGGTGCAGTAGTTAAGAATCCGCTTGCCAATGCAGGGGACACGAGTTCGATCCCTGGACCGGGAAGATCCCATATGCCGCAGAGCAACTAAACTACTGAGCCTGTGCTCTAGAGCCCGCGTGCCACAACTACTGAAGCCTGTGCCTAGAGCCCGTGCTCTGCAACAAGAGAAGCCACTGCAATGAGAAGCCCACGCACCGCAACCAAGAGTAGCCCCTGCTCCCTGCAACTAGAGAAAGCCTGCACAGCAACGAAGACCCAACACAGCCATAAATAAATAAATTTATTTTAAAAAAAAAAGCAGGACTTCTAACATGTGCTTGTAGTAGAGCCTTCCCATTAGAAGACTGCTCCTTGGTGTAAGACCAATCACATACATACTCCATTATTTCTTTTAAATTTTGAAGAGATGGAGATCAGTTACACTAATTTTGAAAGTATGAGATCTGAGGTCAGGGTCTGTTGGCAGCTATGTTTCTCAGTGAATAAAGAAATCAGATAATGTGAAAAAGAGGCTCACATAAAGAGAGAAAACAGAGATACTGAGAGCATGGATGACAGTCCAGAACTTGGATTAATTTGTGGCTGGTGCCAGCTGATGGAGTTTTCTTTTTCTAAATCCTGGACTAGTTCCTAATTGTACTAGAGCAGATCTAAGTCTTTTGCCTGGCATGCAGGAGCCATTGTTATTTGGCCTCAGCCTACCTTCTAAATTCATGTCTCATCACTCCTTTTTATGCATCTTAATGTGTAGTTTATCAAACAGGCCATATTGGATTGTTACTGTTCTTGTGGCCTTCTAGATGGATTCTTTGCTTCCACCCTTGCTTTCTGAATATATTCTTATCACAGCAGCCAGGGAGAAGCTTTTCAATCCTAAACTGAACTTGTCACTCCTATGGTACAATAGCTTCCCATTACACCCAGAGCAAAAGGCAAAGTTTGAACAATCACCTATAAGGCCCTACATGATATGACTCCTTCTGGCCCACCTTACTCAATGTTTCCATTCTCATTCTTGTTCATTCCATTTCAATGATAGTGTTTTTGTTATTCCTTAAATGTACCTGAAGCCATTCGTGGCGTAGAGACTTTGCACTTACTATTATCTCTTCCTATGAACCCCATAACCACCAGCACGTGTGCACACACAGACACACACACACACACCCCATAACTGTATGGCTTGCTTCCTCCCTTGCTTCAGGTATCTACTCTAACATCACCTTATGAGTTATACTTACTCCATCCAAATGCTCTACTTAAAAATATCATCATTTTTTTCTCACGCAAACAGCACACAGTAATCTCTCTTTCCCTTTCATGTTTTCCTTTTCTCCATAGTACTTCTCCTCATATTTTATTAGTTTATTTGCTTATTCTATGTCTCCCCCACTAGATAATAAGCTCGATGAAATTAGAGAATTTTTTTACCATATTATTCCCATTATACCTCCAGAGAACTAAAACAGTTCCTACTCCATAGTAGACATGCAATAAATATTTGCCAAATGAATGAATGGTGTTTCATACTTCTAATCTTTCCAACTTAACCCATGTAATTCCCTCTGGATAAATGCTTTCTCACTGTCT
Source organism: Phocoena sinus (assembly GCF_008692025.1). Taxonomy (NCBI): domain Eukaryota; kingdom Metazoa; phylum Chordata; class Mammalia; order Artiodactyla; family Phocoenidae; genus Phocoena; species Phocoena sinus. The sequence goes on along the minus strand of NC_045771.1, from coordinate 34,314,855 downwards.
ATTGGACAAGTTGTAATTCATATTTAATGATTCAAATTAACCATACTCTCCTCCTTGCAATATAAATTGCCCTCTTTAACACAGTTTACTATTTTCTATTTTATTTAGCCACCATATCATGAATATCTCTTATTATAACTACCCACCATCACAATTAATTACACAACTATCTTTCCAGAAATTGTCTTTTTCATCATTGTAATTCCAGAAATTGTCTTTTTCATCATTGTATTTCCAGCAACTCGGCACGGGGACGTAGGAATTGTTTGTTGAATTTGGTGAGTGAACTGAACTCATTATCTTTTCTCCCAAATCTGCTTTCACTGAAACCAAGATATTTTTCAGTCAAACTAATAAGAAACTTGAACTCTTTCCTGTAGTCCACCCCAAATCCTGTTTGGTAGCTGTCTTGTTGATAACTCTCTATGTCAAGGCTTCATCGATATGTCGGTTTTGGATGCACACTTTTTCTAAGTTGTGTGTAAAAGATGGTAGCTGAACTTTAGTCAAATCACACTTGACAGTGAAGGCTTTCTTCAGAAAAGGCACTGTAAATTATTGGAACTTGTCAACACCTGACTGTTGCTATGTTTTCTGATTAACTCACATTTATGTCATCCATTTTTAAACTGTGCTTCAGAACATTTTAAAAATGCTTATTATACCTTCCCTGCTCCTAGCCATCCTTAGGTAAATGCCTATATAATAGCCATTAAACAGTTTGCAAGGAAAATAATCTTTACAGAAAATTAGTATTTTATCCATGTGATTTGGTTCAGGTCAACATAATGTGATGGAAGTATTACGTGCCTCTCATTAAAGACAAAGACCTTTGTCCTTAACTTTTTCTTCTCCCTTCTTACGCACTAGAAATAGAAATCTGGAGGATCCAAGGAAGCAATAATGTAAGCATAGCAGAGTGGCTCACCAGCTTGGGTCAATGGATGGCTCCTTGGAAAAGAGCTGCCTACATGCCTCGGACTCTTATAGACAAGAGAAAAAAACCCAAAAAAATGAAAAAAACAAACTTCAATCTTATCTGAACCAGTGCATTAGGGTTTTGTTGTTGTTACAGCAACATGGCCTGTACACTAACTTATCACATGAAGATGTAGCAAAAGTCTTCACCAGCTTCCTACTTGTCATAGGATAAAGGCTAAAATCCCTCACCTGGTCCACAAGGCCCTGTGTGGTGTGGTTCCTGCCTGTTTCTCAAGCCTTATCTTGAGACGCGCTCCTTGTTCCCCCCCGTTCTGGCCTTAAAAAACCTGCCATCAGTGTCCTGCATATCACAGGGTCTTTCCATGTGCTTTTTCCTCTTCTTGGAAGGTTCTCTCTTCCACTCAAAAAATTTCCCCTTGTGCATCCATACGTATCATTCATATCTTAGCTCAAGTTTAATGTTCTCATGAAAATGTCCCCTGAACCCACAGTCTAGGTTACATTCTTTTGTTTTAACTTTAATAGTATCCCACTTCTGTCCTTCAGAGCACTTATCTCTGTAATTCTGTGTGGTCATTCAAACAATGATCCTCTGTTAGGCTGTAAGCTACATGACAGCCAAGACTACGCTTGCTTTAGCTCATCACTATAACTCCAGACCTAGCACAATACCTGGCTTCCATCAGGAGTGCACTAAATAAGTTAAATGAATGAACAGGATCTTATTAATGATGCCTTTCTACACAAGATACTTTCCACTGCTAATTCACTACATACTAACGGTCCCCATCCTCTCCCACACTCTCACTGCCCATACTCTGATCACTCCTCCATAATATTTCCTAATAAAAATAGTGAATGTTGACAACAGATACAGAATTGGATTTTGCCCCATTATCGGTAGGTAAATCAGGAGACTAGAAGTGACCTTTCCAAAATTAATAAACAAAATGAAAGTTTTAGAACAAACATGGGAAAGTCACTGAAAAAAACTGAGCCAGTTGCCATATCTCCATTGCAAAATACTTTAATGGCAACTTATGAAAGATTAACCTCTCATGTATGTATAGATACAGATTTTATCAGTCCCTCGATATTACAATTTTACTAGGCATAAGCATTGACTAAGTCAATCAGTAATTTACCCAATTAAGATTTTTAGAACTACTTTCTCCTAGAAAATATATTTAAAATTTAAGAACCAATCCTAATATGCATTGACTTTGCCGTCTTCTAGAAATCTAAGAAATACTGTGTCTCATGTATCTAGTCTTTTTTTAGAACTTTATTACACATCATTCTTATATAGGCAATGAGGGAAGGACAAGCAAAGTAACACATGCGTAGCTAAGAATGTCTATCTGTAAGCCACCAACCTGAATTTTTTCACAGTGCATTTATATTCTCATGCATCATGAGAGGAATTTTCTAAGATCTTTTCTGTGTCTCAGAATGGATACCTTCTGGGACCCCAACAGAATAGTAAATGCTTTAGTTTGGGCTCAGAGAAATTTGCCTGTGGCTAGTGTGAGAAGAAAGAGATATGAACAGCCCTTTATAAAACTGTGAGAGACATGCAACTTCTTCCACACATTTGGTTGCATTTGTGTGCCTAACGAGCATATTTACTACAAAAGTCACTGGAATTTGGCAAAGGTCTCTTCTTTTTTTACTACTAGTAGACATCAGTTGGCATCTGCCAACATTGTTCTCAAGGTTTTTAGTTTTATTTTTAAATTCTTATATTCCAGGATTAGGAGTGTATGGTATGGACTAAAAACAATATTGAGTTAAAATTTACACAAAATTATCAATAATAAAAATTATTATTAATGGATAAGTTAGTATTATTCCTTTATAGGTTTCTTTTAAAGTACAGTTAATTAGGTTAATTAAAATATTTACTTTGATTATAAATTTTATTAAGTAAAAATTTTGAGTGAGAGTCTTTGATAGGAAATGCAAGGTCTGTACAATTACCTCACATGCAAAATGCAAGAACTAAAAGATACTCTGAGGCTATCTTATACAAAATTATTCCAATAAACTTGGAAATATAGAGTAGATAAATTCTTGGAAAAATAAAACTTGCTGTATTGATCTAGGGAAAGTAGAAAACCTTAATAACCTTGTAATAAAAAAATCAGAGATACTGAATTCATAGTTTAAGATCCTCTTCCCTCCCCTTCCCCTGATACACACACACAGAGGTCTAACATAACAAAACGTAGATGCTTCTCTATTTCCACATCACCCCCTGCAAAAAGAAAACACTCCTTTTAAATTTTTTATTAAGACTTCATTTTTTAGAGTAGTTTTAGGCTGAAGCAAGACTGAAGGGAAGATCCTGCCCTAAATATCCTCTATGCTCTCCTATTCATCCTCCCCAGCCTGTGGCAACCACTGATCTTTTTACTGACTCCACAGTTTTGCCTTTTCCAGAATGTCATATAGATGGAATCACACAGTTAGCCTTTTCAGATTGGCTTCATTCACCTAGTGATATGCATTTACACTTCCTCCATGTCTTTTCATGGCTTGATACCTCATTTCTTTTTAGTGCTGAATACTATTCCATTGTTTGGATGTACCACAGTTTATTTATCTAGGCACCTACTGAAGGTCATCTTGGTTACTTCCAAGTTTTGGCAATTATTAATAAAGCTACTATAGACATTCATATGCAAGTCTTTGTGTGGACATAAGTTTTCGTCTCCTTTGGGGAAATACCAAGCAGTGCTAGATCATATGGCAAAAGTACGTTTAGTTATAGAAGAAACCACCAAATTATCTTCAAAAAGTCGATGTACTATTTTGCATTCCCAACAATAAATGGGTGTTCCGATTGCTCTATGTCCTCTCCAGTACTTGGTATTGTCAGTGTTCCATATGTGGGGCATTCTAATAGGTGTTTAATGGTACCTCATCATTGTTTTAATTTGCATTTTCCTAATGACATATGATGTGGAGCATGTTTTCATATACTTATTTGCTATCCGTACATCTTCTTTGGTGATAATGTCTTTGGTGTTAATGTCTTCTGGTCCATTTTTTAGTAGGTTGTTTTCTTATTGTTGAGTTTTAACAGTTCTTTGTCATTTTAGATACCAGTCTTTTTATCAGATGTGTCTTTGGCAAATATTTTCTTGCAATCTATAGCTTGTCTTCTCATTCTCTTGATACTGTTTTTTGCAAAGCAGAAGTTTTAAATTTTAATGAAATCCAGCTTAACAATTTTTCTTTCACAGATCATGCCTTTGATGTTGTATCTAAAAAGTCATTACCATACCCAAGGTTATGCAGGTTTTCTATTTACATGTCATGGCTATTCTGGGTGAAACACTCTTTTCATGAAGCTTGCATTATTTAGATAGTCAAATTAATCAAGGATAATACAAGTTAGGAAAGCTATAGGCCTGTCCCAATCATGAACACAGGTGAAAAATTCCTAAACAAAATACTACCAAATTAATTTGAACAATGTACAAAAAGGATAATATGACCCATTTGAGTTCAATTCAAAAGTAGAAAGTAGTTAATCTATAGATTAACACATAAAAAAATTATATGATACCTCAAACTCTATCAACAAATTCCACTACATACGAAACGATATATGGCACAGGATAAAATGAACATCACAGTCTGGTGGTGAAAGGATGTGCCAGTCACAAAATTCTACGGGGACAATCTGTGTGTGTGTGTGTTGTGTTGTATATAGTATCACTACCTCATGCACACATCAAAATACCAAAGTCAAATACAAATGGATTAAAACCTTCTATAAATCCACATGGGAACATCTTTATGTCTTTGGGATAGAAAAGCGTTTATTAAACATGACCCTAAACACAAACCACAGAGTATGACTATAAACCCACAAGAGTTTTAAATAAACATGATAAAACAGGAAAAATACAAATTGCACACTGATAAAGGATCAGTATTGCTAAAATGTAAATAACTCTGAAAATCAATAAGAAGCAAACAAATAATCATATAGAGAAATGGGCAAAAAATATGAACAGACATTCCACATTGAGAAAACACAGCATTATCAACATATGAAAAGCTGCTCAACTTCATTACTGATAAGTAATGGTAAGTGAAAATTCAAACTATAGGAAAATAATACTGTATATCCATTCAAGTGGCAAAATTAAGAAGTCTGATGATCCCAGAGTTGGCAAAGATGTAAAGCAAAAGAAGTCTCATCCAGTCCTGGTGAAAATGCAAATTGGTATATTCACTTTGGGAAAGTTTGGTAGCACCTACAAAGATAAACATGCACATACATCATGGCCTGGCAATTCTACTTTTATGTATATATGTGGACTGTGTGAATAGCTGGATTGTAGTCTTTCCTTCAGCATCAGGGATGGGGGAAGTTTTGACCCTTATTCAAACCCCTTGCAACACTAACACAAGGAATATATAAAAGTAACAGGGTCCAGGGTGAAAAACAGTCCTGATGACATTGCTACGTACTGAGCAAAGCACGTGGTCATTGAGATTAGATAACTGACATGCAGCTGCACAAAAGGATGAAACAGTCACATATCACTTAGGGGGTTTCACGACTATCAAGGAATAAATGATGATGGGACTCAAATCTGATGGTTATCATGATCTTAAGTGGTCCACATACATTCAGCCTCATCTTCTCTAACTACATGTTCTCTTAGTACAAAGTGACTAACAGCATGGGAAGCAACTTCTGAAAGTAATGGGGTCTCTGCTATCCTGTTTCTATATATGCTTTGTTGACTGCCTTTATCTTTTCTAACATCTGCATAAATATGATGATGGGTGAAACCTATTGGGTTTCATAGTTTGCTTGTCAATCTGAACCCAAAATTATTGTTCTTCAAGCAAAATGAGCGTTACAATACTCTATAGAAACTCTTATGTACACCAAAACACAGGTACAAAAATACTTCTAGGATCATTGTTTATAATAGCAAAATAAAAATGGAAACAACCAAATATCCATCAATAGAAGAAATAATAAATAAATTGCAGTATACACGTTCTTTGGGTACTATACAGCAGTGAAAATAAATGAAATATTATATGTATCAAAATTGATGAATCTCAGTAATATGATATTAGATGAAAGAAGGCACAAAGGAATGCCAACTGTAAGAATACATTCATATTAAGACTCCAATCAAGCAAAGCTAAATGATTTGTTGTTTGAATGCAATTATCAGTGTCTTCATCTGGGTTCATAAGGAAACACACTCTGAGGAGAACACATGCAGAAAGTTTACCAGAAAGTCATTTTAGAAACAAAACCTGTAAGGAAGTAAGGGAAGCATGACTGGGGAGAAGGATTAGTTGAACTGCAACGCAGCTGGGGGAAATAAAGCATCAGTCCATTTTACAGGGAGCTGTAGAGTTACGGTGGCCATGCTAAGTGGACTTAAATTGGTGGATTAAGTCTCTGTTCCCTACATGGGATAGTTTGGACATTTGGTGCAGTCTTCCCTCTGGGTAAAATCTTGTGTGAGGCATCTTCCATCACCCAACAGTAATTCCCTAGAAAGCTATCTGCAGCTGATATTCCCCACAGCTGGAGGAATTAGTGCCTAAGTCCTGAAGAGGGATCTGGCAGACACATCAGAGCATTTACTAAACTACAGGCTACCTCTTGTACCACTCAAACCCATTTGCTTTATATAGTAAGTTCATCCCATCTGGAAACCCCATCTCCAAGATTATGGTTGCTCTCTTTTCTGGGGAAACTTAAGACAACAGTTAGTGGGATGAAATATAGTCCCTGTCACTGGAAAGGGTCGCAAGGCTACAACTTGTACTTATTGTCTTTTTCCTCTACTACCCATTCTAGATCCCCCTCATTCTCAGCCAGCACCACTGCTGGTCTAGGTGACATACATGGTGGAGTGACCCAGACCCTCATCCCCAAAATTCTAGATTCTTTTCATAACGCTCTTCTCAGGCTGTGGCTGCTGCACTTGTCCATTTACCATCAAATTTAGACAGAAAAGTGTGAGAAGGGCCTGTCAGTGGATCAACTGGGTGCCATGTGTATTCTTCTCTGCCTCTGTCGTATAAGAGAAACCTTACATCTACCTACTGGGACACCACATTAAATAATGATTGCCGATTTAGGAATTATACTACATTCTTGAGGATGGAGACCCATCTTTGCAGGTATCATCTATAAGACAATACCTTAGCTGCCCCTTCAAAGGTGGTACCATCACTCTATCAGATTGGCTGTATATAAAGGACCACTGAATCACGTGGTTACATGCTCACTGTTATACACTCTTTGTAATCCCTTACTCTAAGGAGATATTACATGGAATCATGTCAGTGGATCAAACACTTTGTGAGGCCTTATATAATGGGAGGTGACATTACAGGAAAGATAAACACATATGCAGAAGATATGTCAATTCCAGACTAAATAAACCCTGCCCCTTCCACGGTAGAAGTGTTCTAAGTGTTCTATTATAATCACTAGCTACGAAGAGGCTTGTTGATTTCCTTGAGGGCTGGAACTATATCAAGGTCTCAATATTGTATTATTTTCTTGTTAATAGATTATACTTTAATAAGCAAGAGAAACTATATCACCCTTGGTGAGTGTGATCCCACACTCCTGACCCCAAGCTTATCCTCCACACCCACTTCTATTGCTACTCCATTCTTGATCCCATTGCACAAGCACTGGGGAATACTGAATGACAGAGGCTGGCTAATGTGGACTGGCAAGTAATTTTGTCTACTTGTTTGTTTAGTCCTCTTACGTATGGATACTCTCTGGTGAGCGTTAGCATATGATGCCAAAATCTTTACACTTTATACACATTCCCAAAGATCCATCTACAGGCTCTCTCCTAGTCCTCTGTGTCCCAAACTTTCCTTTTTCTCTCCCTTTAGGCTACTGACCAACCAGCAAAGTCATTTGCCTCTGCTCATGAGTCCATGAATATTTTTTAATAGATCTTTATTGGAGTATAACTGCTTCACAATACTGTCTTAGTTTCTGCTGTACAACAAAGTGAATCAGCCATATGCATACATATGTCCCCATATTCCCTCCCTCTTGAGCCTCCCTCCCACGCTCCCTATCCCATCCCTCTAGGTCATCGCAAAGCACCGAGCTGATCTCCCTGTGCTATGCAGCAGCTTCCCACTAGCTAACCATTTTACATTTGGTAGTGTATATATGTCGATGCTACTCTCACTTCGCTCCAGCTTCCCCCTCCCCTCCCATGTCCTCAAGTCCACTCTCTATGTCTTTATTCCTGCCCCACCACTAGGTTCATCAGTACCTTCTTTTTTTTTTTTTTTTTTAGATTCCATATATGTGTGTTAGCATACGGTATTCATCTTTCTCTTTCTGACTTACTTCACTCCGTATGACAGACTCTAGGTCCACCCAACTCACTACAAATAACTCAGTTTCGTTTCTTTTTATGGCTGAGTACTATTCCATTGCATATATGTGCCACATCTTCTTTATCCATTCATGTTGATTAACGTTTAGGTTGGCTCCATGTCCTGGCTATTGTAAATAGAGCTGCAATGAACATTGTGCACTACTGAGCATATACCATGAATACTTTTTTAAATCTCAAGTTACTTCTTTTTTTCCCACAAAGTGAATTACACAATTCTCCAACCAAAGCTCTGCCCAGTGATGACTTCTCAACAGCACTGTCTTCCAGTCCACCTGTGACTGGGGCTGAAGGTGAGCAGCAATCCGTTTTCTACTTTGCATACACGTTTATGAACCCAACCTGGCCTTTTTCCGCCTCCATCGGCTGGTAATAAGGAACCTCCCTCCCCTATGCTGTCATGGATATGAACTGAGGAAGAAGCACTTGTGCAGAGGCGATGATGATGATATGGGTTTTTGGGCCACAGGCTCATTTAGCTTACTTGTGTGTTTTAGCCCTGCTTGTACACAACCTCTAACGCATCACCACCAACTTAAAATGGATTACTTCTGGTCCTTATCACTGTGTGTGTCTGAGATAACTCCAGCTCATGTTGGACAGTTCAGGCTGCATGAACACTTGATACCCTACAGTTAAATGCTCCATCTCTATTATGGTCCACTAGCATTCCAGATGTTTCTCTAACAGTTCATAGTTTTCTGATGCAGATGGCATGATGCTGGTCCAGATCCTAGAGATCTACATTGTGATTCTCCTACTGTAACTTGCCATGAAGTCTACGTGGTAACTTTTGTCACCGAAGATACCTCCAATAACACAAAGGCCATATGGTCCAAGCAGCAAGGCTTCCTGCACCACAGCCTGCAGACCACTTTTCTGCTCTGGGCTCCATTCAAAGAAGGCAACCATCTGTGTCACCTAACACGTTGGTTGGAACAATAGTCCACAAGTGTGGAATTTTATGCCTTCTGAACCTTACGAAAAAAGCCTATCAAGCATTGTGCTTCCTTCCTGGCAATGAAAAATGCAATAATTTGTGCTTTATTAGGGGGGATGTCCTGCCAGGCCCTACACCAGGGATCCCTAAACATCTCATCGATGTGGTGGATCATTTTGTAAGGTTTACCTCTTAACCTTTCAAGCACATGTGCTTACCATGCATGGGCCTCCAATGTACTCATGATTTCTTGATAGTCAGGTCTAATTAATATGATGCACTTCATATAGTTAACTAGTGTCTTTCTCTGTAAAATGTGAAGACAGTTCAGAACCCATCAGACTATTTTACAACAAAGGATGGAAGTCTTAACATAGCCTTGGGGAAAGATCATAAATGGCTACTACTATGGGCTGAATTGTGTCCTCCCAAAATCCATGTTTTGAAATCCTAACCCCCAAAGTGACTGTATTTGAAGATAGGGCCTTTAAGGAGGTAACTAAAGTTAAACCAGGTCATAAGGATACGGCTCTGATCCAATAGGACTGGTGTCCTTATAAGAAGAGAAAAAGACACCAGGAGTGTGCACACACAGAGGAAAAGCCATGTGAGGACACAGTAAAAAGAGTTAGGAAGAAAGGTGTCACCAGAAACTAACCCTACTGAAACCCTGATCTTGGTCTTCCAGCCCCCAGAACTGTGAAAAGATAAATTTCTGTTGTTTAAGTCATCCAGTCTGTGGTATTTTGTTATGGAAGCTGAGCAGACTAATACAGACACTATTTCTATCTCATTCTCTTTCCTGATGGTGATAAAGAAAAGAACACATTCACCAAATCAATGACTACCTATCATGTATCTGAGGCTGTGTTAATCTACTCTAGGAAAAATACCACATACGGTATAGTACAGCAACTACAATTGGTGCAACAAAATACCACATATGGCACAGCAGCTGCATTTGAGTTTACAGCCGTCTTTTTATCTGCCATGACCCGGCTGGTTATTGTAGGAGTCAGAGTGGTGCGTTAAATGAGGTATGATTACCACCACCCCTCTAAGTCTTAAGATGTGGCACTAATCTTTGCCACTCTCCAAAAATGCAATATACTTTTAATTTACTATTTCGGCCAAGGGGGTGATGTCTAGGATATAAAAGTATCCTCTTGGCCTTTCCCATTAGGATAGCTCTAACCCCACACGTAAGCCAATGACCCAACGTGAGGGTTCTGACAACTACCAAGTTATACATTTGGAGTTACACATTTGGAGAATTAGGAAATAAACATGAGGTGGGTTCATACACCTAGTAGACCCATTGTGAGTCAGATATATGACAGAGTTCAGTTTATTATCTGACCTACATATGCCCCCACTCCAGCAGGGGACCCATTATAATGCCTCAGATCGTTGGAAATCAATGTGTATTCAGACCCTGTGTCCAACAGTCCTCAAAATATCTTGTTTTCTCATTTCCCCAGTGTACAATGACCTGAGTAAATGGCTATGGATGCCTTGTGAAGAACTGAGAGAATCATTTCCACATACACTTGTCACGGGTTACAGATTCCTTCCTTGTGGGACTCGGCTTCTTCAGTCAGTGGATTCTGGGTCTGAGCTCCAACTCAAGTCTGAAAATTGGCAAGAGCTTGTGCCTTTTCATTATGGCAGGTTTTCAGCCTCCTGATCAGCTTTCCTTGATTTCTCTCAGTTATATAAATTAAGCATCATTCTTGTTGGCTGTTCATCAACCTTGCCCCTAAGAGCACTGTGCTCTTTGCAGGTCATACTGCTCTGGTTACTACACCAACTTTGCTACACATCACAATAATTGCTCCCAGCTTCCTTCTAGTAGTAACTGCTTAATATCTCCACTGTTGTCAGGAAGTCCAGTTCTGTAACATCATCTCTATCATCAGCCCTGGCCTCCAGAGATCATCCACCAAAACTCTGTTTGAATTCTGTTACCCTTGTCACAAGCACACTCTTTATTGCTTTGGTAAATAAGTTGTTCTTTAAGTTCTCCTTTGAAACATAACTGGCTGGTGGGTTTTCCAGCCTTACACGCGATGTTTATCCACAATAAAAGTTAACTAAATAAAATTATTCCTGACACTAAATCTAATAAAAAATAAGCATTATGAGTCACTCAAAGCAATGCATTTCTTCCTCTAGAACAAAAATGGCAAGAATACTTTAAATACGTTCCTTCAATTGTACAAGAAATCAAGGTGAGTTCAGACAAACATGCTGACATGCTTAATCCAAAACCCACCTCATCACAGCAATAGCAATCCCTTCCTTCCAGTCACTGAGGCCAAAATCCT
>NC_045771.1:34255713-34298213 GCF_008692025.1 Phocoena sinus | reverse complement strand
CAGCTTTAACGAAGCAGATGAGGACTGATGAACACCAATCAAACAGCTATCATTATTTTTTGAAAACAGTAAACGCAGGAACGAGTCACACATGAGTATTCATTTGTTTAAAATATACAACTTATTACTAAAGGCAAGATAAAAATGCCTTTATTTGAATTCTTATGGGCCTACAAACACAGTTCTAAAAAGATTACCAGAACAACACATTTAAAGGACAGAAAGTTCAGGAACACCTGTGTGTGATAAAATGCAGACTAAACTGGAAGTAGGAAATAAAGCAAACATTGTCCAGTCAGGATTTGATGCAGGACATCCAAAAATCTTTTAGAGGGAAACTATCCTAGTATTGGAAATAGTAGTGACACACACTAAATTGCTCAAAGGGCATTATAACTTAGTTGGGCTGCTCTCAATAGACAAAACTTGCCGACTGACTACAAAGGATCTGTGTCTAACTCCATTCGCAGATGCCTTGGAAGTTATAGGGAAGAACGAGACAAAAAAGAGATCTAAATGTCTATTTGGCAAAGCAGCAATGAGTTAATTCATTTTGCCCTGTATTCCTTCATTTCAAGCCAAGTCTATGTCTGAGTTGGGAAAAGTGGTAGAGTGCAGGCTTCTGGGGATAATCTTATAGAATGAGAAATCAACAGGTTAAAGAAACATGGCTTTTCTAACTCCTGTTTTATTGTGTTTTTTATGATTAAAATGTAGTCTGAGATTTTTGTTGTAGTTGCTGTTATATAATTGTATTTCCTTTCAGTTGTATTCAAAGGTATTTATTTGTAAGTCTGAAAAGGATATGGACTTATACTGAGGACAACCAAATAAAATAGGTTATAATTTCACCGTATGTAGAGTTCTGGTGAATTTGAGTTCTTTTGCATTAAGATTCAGGTCTATATGTACTAGATTAACAGTTAACCATGCTTGGACTCGCCCATTTTGTCAAAGGGTAGAATTCAAATAAGAAAGTTAAGTGTTCATAAACTGTGTTCAAATGGGACCAAATGTGCACCCAGAATATGATTAAAAAGAGCCTTTTGTGATGATACATAGACACAGAAAAAAATTAATACTGCATGCCCATGTGTTTTATTGGGTGAAATTCTGTAAGGTTGAGTTGCATAAAACAAATTTCCAGCCTGTTTGTTCAGCTGGTTTGCCCATCACATTTAACATTTCTCATTGCACTAGCACTTATTCTTTTACTTTTGGTTCAAATACTAAGACAATACACTATATTTTCCATCTATCTAAGCATTCCTAAAGCTGCACGAGAAAAATATGGGTTAAAATTAATTTCTTTGATCAGGTATTCATTTTTCATTGTTAGTACATCCTTTAAAAATTGCATTCATTAATAAGTTATCTAGACATAATTATGTAGCTAGGTCCAAATAAACACAGGGCCTTAAGACAACTGTCAAGTTATACACAGAAAAGAAATTGTAAGAAAAAGAGAAGTGGAATATTTAGTATCTATTCTTGAAGCTCAACTTATAATTTATTGGGATTTTTTTTGACAAAATATATTTATTTCTTCTCTCTCTCTCTCTCTCCACACCACATGGCACGTGGGACCTTAGTTCCCCGACTAGGAATCGAACATGTACTCCTTGCAGTGGAAGCTCAGACTCCTAACCACTGGACCACCAGGGAATTCCCTAAAGCTCAACTTACATATACTTTAAGTCTTTGACTCAATTCTCCTCAAAAGAAGTAAACTTTTTTTTTTTCACTGAAGTTCAATAGTCTTTGTCAAAATTTTAACGTGCGAGCCCTTAATGACAGGTACACCTTGAAGAAGGGGACTCTGTATGATTTACCTTCATGTTCCCCCATAATGCCTCACATAGGTAGGGACTTGCTCAGTAAATAGTTACTTATTAAGTCTTCTTCAGTGAGTAAATAAAGACAAAATTGTTTTAATGAAATGTCTGTTTAGCAATACATGTTCATTCCATGTAACAGTGTATGAATTAACTCCAAATAATGTCATGCCACAAAAGACAGACAGTGGTTGATGAATTAAAATTGTAAACATTAGCTCCTTAATACATGGAATGTAACTCAGTAGGCAGGCATACAGTAAGTGCCTATGAAAAGGCTGTTGGAGAACTTAACAAAGGAGGGCTCCTCTTGGTCATCCAGAACTGAGGCAGCACACTGGTGGCTCAGGGGTCAGGGTGAGATTATAGAATGTTTTGTTTTAGCCTGCATTGTTTCAAAAAACATCACGTGACTTGTTGCCAACATTTCCAAAAAACAGGGGTTCTGCATATAAATTTGCATTTCCAGGTTGTCTTGAAAAAGTGAAAGAACTGGCCTCCCTGGGCTCACGTCTCTTCATGGCGTCATTTGTTGGAACTAAAACACTGCTGGATCCCTTAGTCAGGGCACATGCGCTCCTGTGCACCAAGATCCACACTTGGTGGCCTTCGTTTAGCTGCCTCACTGCTATAGTCCCTGGACTTGGTAACAGTTTTTCTAAGGCTTTTAAAAATTATTTTTAAAATATAATTCATCAGGCACTAACACTAATTACTAGCTGTGGTTGGCTGAATATTGGGCCCCCAAGATGCCCAGGTCCTAATCTCAGAACCTCTGAATATGTTACCTTATAAGGCAAAAGAGACTTTGCAGATGTGTTAAAATTAAAGGTTTTGATAGAAGATTGTCCAGGATTATCCAGGTGGGCTCCATCTAATCACATGACTCTTTAAAAATGGAAGAGAAAAGAAGAGTAAGCAAGAGAAATGCAATTTGAGAAAGACTCAACCTGCCATTGCTGGCTTGAAGACGAAGGAAGGGTCCATGAGCCAAGGAATGCAGGCAGCCTCTGGAAGCTAGAAAAAGCAAGGAAACAGACTATGCCTTAGAACCTCCAGAAGGAAAACAGCTCTGCCAACACCTTGATTTTAGCCCATGGAGACCCATTCCAGACTTCTGACCTCCAGATTATAATATGATAAATTTGTGTTGTCACTAAATTTGTGGTAATTTGTTACAGCAGTAAGAAAACAAATACAATATCTTACATATAATGTAAACCGTTGTTCAAGGTTATTGAAGCAGTACTTATAGGAACTTAAAGAGATGTTGACATGGTGGTTATAAATTAAATGGTGAAAATTCAAGTAGGCAAATATAACATATAAATGAATTTTATTTCTGATTCCAAGTCCTACTTCTACCTAATATGAAAATTTTAATCTAGTCACTTCTGGGTATAATCAGTAAAATATTTATTTATTCTGTAAATTTAGGTTAAATATACAGTCATGTTTATATATTCTTTTATTCAACAAATACTTACTGAGAGCTCACTATGTGCTCTTGTTCTAGGCACTGGGGATAAAAAAGGTTGATAAGACAGCCAAAGTTTCTGACTTCTTAGAGCTGGTGTACTTGGAGATACAGCAAATACATATATAAACAGATAAATTATTAATTTAAAAGTTGTGCTAAATGTGAGAAGGAAAAATAAAGCTGAGAAAGGGAAAGAGAATAATGCAAGCTTCTATTTTTGATAGATGTGGAATAATTCAAAAGTATATTTGGTCTTTGTCCCTGGTTTCTGGCACAGAGCTCCTAAAACGCTTGGAAGTTCCTGAGTGATAGGAGTGTCTTTTATTATTCACCATGAGCAACCTTCAGTCACACCTGAGTTCATATCAATAAGGCGACTTAGGATGGGGCCCCTAGGTAGCCCCAGGCTGGGGTTGGTCACCAGAAAGACCAAGTGGTTAGAGTCAGAACTTTCAGCACCCCCTCCCTACCTTCAGGAAGGGGAAGGGGAGCTGGAGATTGGGCTCTATAAAAACTCCTGAACAAAGAGGTTCAGAGAGCTTCCAGGTTGGGGAACATATCCACGTGCCAGGAGGGTAACACATCCCAATTCCGTGGGAACAGAAACTCCTGTGCTTGGGATCCTTCGGGACCTTGCCCGATATGTATCTTCATCTGGCTGGTCATTTGTAGCTTTATAATAAAACAATAAACATAAGTGTCTTCTTGAGTTCTGTGAACTGTTCGAGCAAATTATCGAATCTAAGGAAGAGGGTCATGGGACCCAATTTATAGCTGATCAGTCACAAGTGCAGGTGGCCTGGGATTGCAACTGGCATCTGAAGTGAAAGGCAGTCTTCTGGGATTGAGCCCTTCCACCTGAGGGTTCTGTGCTGACTCTGGATAGTTTGTGTCAGAATTGAACTGAATTGTTGGACATGTACTAGCTGGTTTCAGAGAACTGGAAAATGGATTATTGGTGTAAGAAAAGACACTACACACCTGGTGTCAGAGAAAAAAGTATCTCAAATAGGAGAGTCAGAACTTCTCTCTGAGGAGGTGACATCTGAGAAGAAGATTCTGGGGAAGAGCATTTTAGGGATCTTTGATCTTGTGTTTTATAAATGAAGTCCAATGGAACACTGGGGCCTCAAATCACATGTGATTATAACTTCTGCTGACACCCTTCTTCCCTAGGATGGATTCTTACCAGATACCCCAGGTCATGCCCAGTCTTGCCCTCACGAAGCCACGAAGTGACCTCTGAGACCTTCCACTCCGGCATACATGCTCATCCTACAGCATCCCCGGGCCATTCCACTTCCAGATAGCTGGCATGACCCAGCATAGAGGCTGCAATACCCTTTGGAAAGGCAGTGACCCATGAGAATGAGAGATGCCTGGCTTGACCATCCTGTCCTGGATCAGGCACCGCCTGTAACTCTTGATGCTGCCATCTCTCCTGGCCCTGTGATGGTCTGCACTCATGCACGATTATTTTCCCATGTTTGAAGGACTATGACATTAAATAGCAAATGAAGAAACACCATGACAAATTGCGTAAGGGCACAGAAAAAAGGAAAAAGCTTTCTGTTTTAATATCTTAATGGCATTTTTTCCTACTTTTTGAACAAGAGGCCCTGCATTTTCATTTTGCACTGGGCCCTGCAAATTATGTAGCCAATTCTAGTGAGAGTTGAAAAATATTCCTGTTTTGGAAATGCCAAGTTTGAGGTTCCAATTAGGCATCTACTTATAGATGTTGAGCAGGCACCTGGATACACAAGTCTGGAGATCGGGAGAAAGTCAAAGATGGAGTCAAGAATGAGGAAGTCATCAGTGTATAGATGGTATTTTAAATCTTTCACCTGCCCTGATCATCCATCTGCCCATTGAAGAGATGCTTAATTCCACAGGGCATTAGTACCTGTGAGGGAGAGCTCCGTTTTGGGACCTTGATCTGTCTCAGTTCCATTCCGTCATACCATGAAGTATTCTGCATGTCAACTCGTCTTTTAAGTGAGACCCATTTCCATTCTAAAACATACCGGAGTTAACAAATTTCTCATCATAAACCTTACTAATCACTGAACCTTTCCACTCAATTTACTTCTGCTTCCAAGGTCATTAATATCAGCAAATCAGGCTCTTTTGGGTACACTGACCCTCACTTGGCTCATATGGGCCCTCCTAGAAGATGTGGCTGATCTTTCAAGCCTATATGAGCCTATGGAAGCCTTAGAGCCAGAAACAGGCAATCACTCTGACCTAAGATCACTATTGGTCTCAACCAACTCTGGTAGAAGAAACCTTAGCTAGAGATCCTGGTAGTAAGTGTCAGGCACTAGTCTTGTCTGCTCTGTGTTCTCCAACGTAAAGAAGGGTTCCTTCTTCTTACTATTCCCAAGGGATTGGGCTGGAGAGTTAAATACTTTATCCACCACCCCCAGAACTCACGCTGTCAAATCTACTCTCTTAATTAATCTTTGAGCTTCCATGACCTTTTGTGGTTTATGGTCTCGATAAAAAAAACCCTTTTCGCCCTTTTTTCTTTTTACATACTTATTACCTATTAACTGTTTCTACCACTTGGACTTCAGGGTACCTCTTCAAAACCCATATACCCAGGGAGCCGGGTGTCCCAACACAGGTCTAAATTACACAGAGGAATGGGACCAAACTTATGAATGAAAATAAAAAGAGCTTGGTGAGAAAAGAATGATTAGTTCTGCTCAGCATTTTCAAACCCTTAAGACCATCAGGTCCCATGTGACTGAATAACGATGAGCGCTCAGGGCGAAAAGCCTTACTCCATGGAGGTTCTCTCTCCAAGACTCTGCTCTGAGTGGTCTCTCACACACTGATCTACTTTGATGAGGTTTCCCCTAATGCCCAGTTTCCTTGCTGACCTCATAATGCTAACCTAATCCAAGATTTCTCTTCCCAATCAGTCCTATTTATTCTTATACACCTTTATCTTGCTAACCGTGACTTGCTGGCCCAGACCTGCCACTCCCCATTGATTAATTCTGGAATATAAAACTGTATGTAAGTTCTCTGCTCATATCATGCTGTACCAGCACTTCATGTTTGGTGTACTCTGCCCCTAGGTCTGGCACAAACTTCTCAACTTTCTATACTAGGCTGACTCCTCTATATACTTTATGACTGAGTGCATTTATATTTTTCTTCCTTAAGTCCACTGTGGTATATTGAATTAAAATTTACAAATATTCCAGTTTTCCTACCCGTGCTATTCCTCCTTGAGGGGACTCTATACATCCCACCCTACTGAACTGAGGAATGACTAGGTGTCCAGATTTAACTAAACTGTGAAGTTTTAGGGCACAGCCTCCAATATTGTCCTTACTTCTGATACCAACTGCAAATTCATAGAATTTCCAAAACCACTGTGAAATTTGATAATTCCCTTAAGGATTCACAGAAGTCACTGAATACTACTGTACCCACGGGGGTTATTTCAGAGAAAGAATACAGATGAAAATCAGTCAAAAGAAGAAAGTCTGAGAGGGTTCCAAATGCAAGGCTTCCATTGTCCTTGGGACCCATTACCCTTTCAGTGTCAATGTGCAACAATACACAGGGACACTCACTTAAGATTCGAGTCGAGAGTTTTTATTGGAGCTTCATTACACAGGAATGATAGATTGATTGGCCAAGTGGCTGAACTCAGTCCTTAGGTAAACTAATACTGCATGACCCAAAACTCACACCTTAAATCACAAGGTTGATATTTCTGATGTGGCCATCACCCGCTCTAAAACTGTCAGATGTAGCCAGCGCTCACCCTAAACAAAGACATTCCTATCAGAAGCTGAAGGAAAGGCCAAACCTCTCATCGGGGAAGGCCAAATTCTTTACTAAACTCTATGTGACTAACTTTGGCCAATGACATACAAACTGAAATGCTGCGTGTCATTAGAGAAGCCAATGTGAGGTTTTCCTTGTCTCTTTTCCCTCTACTCTATGTTTCAGATAGGCTGTTTCATCATTCCCAGTCTCTATGACAAACAAAACCTCCTTCTTTACCTATTATGAACATAGAGCACAAGAGAGAAATAAACCTTTGTTACTGCAAGCCTCTAAACTTTCTGGCTCTTTGTTATCACAGCATAACCCTGCTGATCGTAACTGATACACCTACCAACAATCCCTAGATTAGATTAGGTGCCTTTTTGTGTGGTCTCATAGGATTCGTACAGACCTCATGAATTGGTCAAGATCAAAATATGTCATCACAAATTGCTGAATCAGCCAGAAAACACGTACTGTTCTACCTATAGAGTAGTTTATAAAGTGTTTTTATTAGTTGATAACATTTAAAATGTGTGTTCAAATAAAAAAAATCCAAATTTCTAGCTTTTAATAAAAATAAACTCAGAAGCTTTATCAAGTGCCCAAATGTCTGCAAAGCAACAAATGACTAGGCTAAATCAGCCCACCCCACTGTGACTACAGATGTAGTGTCCAGAAGAACACAGCCCCTACCAAGCCTGGTTAACTCCTTATGTCACCTGGCTGGTCCTTGTAGGCACCGGAGGTCACAATCTCTTTAAATCTGTTCAACAGATTACTGGTGAAGGAGGAGGGTGAGTAGAAAAGAGAGGGAAGTGAGGAATTTAATTTATATTAATAATATTCTGTTGAAAACAATTCATTACACACACAGAATATAACAAAAGTTTACTGATTCGGAATTGGTAACACTAGCTGCTCTAAATCACTAAGAATAGAGGGAACATTCACTGATCTAATAACAAAATCCCATTCAAAATGTGCTTAACGGTGCATTTTCCCTAGTTCTATATTTTCAAAACGATTTCTACTTTTCAGTAATTCTTAGTTTCTGTTTGATTTTCTTTTATTTTTCCAAATCTACCTACAATTTTAGGGGATAAAGATTCAGTTAATTAACCAAGTAGTTCATTTAATTAATTGGTCTTTGTTGGTAAATACCACTAAGCTCTTCATCTTTGGGTTTCAGTATCCCACTGTGGGCTGGTGACTCTAGGTGGGTGCTAGCTGCCTAATCTCTGGTTTGGGAGCCTGGCCATGGTGTGTCAGGCAACAAGCACGTACTTATCACCACAGAGATAGGCAGGAGCCAATGAACAGTGTCTTCACATTTCTACTCAAAGGCCCTCTCTGCTTTGGTGGCAACAGGACCGTGTTACATTTTGATATTCATATAATGAATCAGATGTAAAAAATCTGAATTAAATGGTGTTTACTTCAGTTTGCTCCAGTAATATTTGGGACTGGAACCTTGAAAAATGTTTCTGCTGGACTATCTCCCAAATCTCACTCATCACTGCACTTATGTAATCATAGAGACTTTACTTGTGAATATGTGGCTTAGAATTAATAAGCTTCTCAGTAGCCGTGACTATTTATCATGTATCTTTATCCTCCACTTTCCCCTATATGTGCATGCTTATTTTTTATATAGAAAAAAAATGAGAATTAGCCAAGTTTCCATCTTCTTTTCCCATGATTAACCACTATGTACACAGAGTTCCTACTTGCTAAGGACCTTCAATTAGCCTCAGTGTAGAGTTGAACTGAGGACTCTTTCATTTTCTTTTTTTGACAAGGACTTTATGAATTTAGAAACTTCCAGAATTACACATTATTGTTTACTACATAGTACTACTAGTAAATCATATGCTTTCTTTAAATACAAATTCCTGAGGACAGCCTCCTTTTTCTATGAATTAAATAGTGTTTTTCCTCTTTTTCTTTTAATTGGAAATTATGCTTTATTATTTTTTTATACAGCAGGTTCTTATTAGTTATCCATTTTATACATATTAGGGTATATATGTCAATCCCAATCTCCCAACTAGTGCTTTTCCTCTTTATGAGACTTGTTTTATAAAGCAGAGACACCCATTCCATTTAAATTATTTCTAATTTGGATATCCAAAATGTGTCCAGTTTTTCCAGTAGGATGCTTCATGAGACAGAATGAAAAAGTAAAGAATGCATATATGTGGATCCAAATACATTTCTGTGACTTGATTACACATTTTGCGCAACAGCTGGAAAACAGAATGTTGATTGATCCTGGTTACTGTGGTTGTGTGTCCATTGCCAATGAAAATGTAGCTGAAATACACAAATATTTTTAAATATGCTGCAGCATGGGTGTTTCCTCATTGCCAGAAAAGAAAATAAGCTGCACAATTATCATGTAAACCCTTGTGTTATTCCCACTGCACAAACGTTTTGCAGATGTTTCCTTCTGAAAACATTCTAAAACATATATTTGGCTGCCTTTGCTTACCTAGAGTTGTTGTGCAATACTGTTTCTTTGGGGATGTAGCTTATTGTTGGGTTTTGTGGTTGAACAAGTGAAGGATGAGAAACATAGAATTAATGATTTGGAAATAACCTAGCTTACTGATATTATAGTGCTCTAACAATTTCTCTCCTATCGCAAGTGAACATCACAAATTCAAAAGAAACAAATACACAGAAAGGAAGGGATGGGAGGCGTCTGCAGTTCTGAAATCAGGATGACTGCTTTAGCTACATCCACATGGATCAGTACCCCCAGATGTTTTCTGTAAAACTGTCCAATGACCCCCTGCCTTCTCCAGTCCAGCAAAACTCTTGTGCTGTGTGATATAGTTTGGCAACTGAGAATGAAGTCATGGTAAAGGAGAGGAAAACATTCCATGTGAGGAGAAATTCGGATTTGGTACTCTCCAATCTCCACAAATTTCCAGTGAGCTCTTGCTTCTCCTTTATCTACATAGCTACAATCTAAACATCGGAAATGAGGCTATATCAACAAATTGAGAAGAGGAAACAATAACAACATGGATGGATTTTTAAAGCTTACTACACAACAAAAATATCCACCATCATATGTAAAGAAAAAGAAAGTGAAAGTTTTCATGCCTCACTTGAATGATGGAGACTCACCAACAAAATATGCTTATAACTCTTTACGGTTGTGGTTAAAGGTAGTCTTGGACAGACACAATTCAGCTGTTCTTAGGTTGTGTAATCTGGCACATTTCAGTTAATCTGTCTAAAACTCCATGTTTTTATGATGATAAAAATATTAATAGCTAACATTTACTGACAGCTTACCATGTGCCAGGCACTGTTTTATAATTCATACATGCTATCTCATTTAATTCCCACAAAAATCCTGTGCAATAAATCCTATATTGTTATCCCCATCTTACAGATAATATAATTGAGGCACAAAAAATAAGAATTCATTTTTATTTAAATACTTAGCAAACCCTTAGGCTATGTGCTCAAGCTTCTTCTAGCCACTTTACAAATATTAATAACATCTCTACTAGATAGGTACTATTTTAGTCTCATTTTACATATGAGGAAACTAAGACACAGACAGATTAAGTAACTTGCCCAAAGTCACAGTCAATAACTGGTGGAAGGAAAATGTGAACCCACTCAGTGTGATTCCAGATTGCACTCCCAAACCATTAGGTATTATTACCACCCCTTAGGGTGGGTGTCCATGAAGACTGAATGACATCATGTTGATTACATGAAAAGCGTAATAAAATAATTATCATTATTATTATTATTATTAGTTTACTCTGAAGATTATGGAAACTCTCAGAATATCATCAGAAATAATAATCTTGCTGAGGAGATAGAAACCAGGCATGTTTTTACACCCTGTTTTCCACTGGGCAATTTTTAAAACTAGCAAGAAGGCTGGTGGGCTAGAACAGAGTGAACATGGAGAGGAATAGAAAATGAGGTCAGACATTTATCCAATCACATATAGAGCCTTGTAGACCATTATAAAGACTGACTTTTGTTCTTAGTGAGATGAAAAGCCATTGGTGAGTTTTGAGCAAAGTCATAAAATGATCTGACTTAAATGTCTTAATGGGATCAGTCTGGCTGCTGTGTTGAAAAAAAGAACTGCAGGGGAGCAAGGGCAGAAGCATAAGGTACTATTATTTCATGAGGCTGAGAGAGGTTATGTAAATTGCCCAGGGTCTATCAAAGAGTCAGTAGGCATCAAACAGGGTTTCCAACTCAGGCCTGCATGAGTTAACCATACATGATGCTGAATGGGAGAATGATGAAGACCTGGGTAGGCTTTTAGGTCTTCTTATTGGATCTAAATGCAAAGTGTGATATTTTCTGAAAAGCTCTAGCTAGAAAAAAATTATCTTGTACACTTAAAATTTTAGTTTTCTTAACAGTATACCTATATACCTAGTTATTTGAGAAAGATCTATGACAGCTAATACTAATTCTGGTCCCACATCTATCTGTAACCAGGTAATACTGAGCAACCCATTATCTCTTTAATAAGTGTTTTTCACCAGATAATGTTTGTAGCTACAAAAAGTAGTGCTGTGTTTTATGTCAAGATAACCCTACTTTGCTGTAAGAGATAATTCCTTTATTATTCTCTGGTATTATTATCCTATAAGAACAACAAGGCAAAAACTACCAACCACATAATCTAACGTCTGGCACACCAAGGCAGAAAATATACATCATTTGATTTACCGTCTGTTCAATGAACATTAGTTAGACTAATTACTAAATGGCATTACAAACTTGTCTGAGTACTCTAAGATTTAGCCAAAGTTCCTAAGAATCAGCACTGATACTATACTCATTGACTATGTAAAGAGTGGTAGATATTATATCCTTGGTAGGGGAGAAAATCTCAGGGAGTTCTAGCAGTAAAGTCTCATATCAGAGACTGAAGGCCCAGAGCAGCACTCAAGTTCCTAGAAGCACTGAAGAAATAATACAGGACTGTATTAGTCAAGGTAATTAACACTAGCTGTGGTAACTCCCAAATTTCAGTGACTTGAACCCAATTTTCAACTCCCAAACAATTCCCAATATTCAGGGGCTTGAACCTAATAACATAATTTCTCTATAGTCTAATGATGGCTGAGTGATGCTTATAGATAGACAGCTGTCTTCCAAGCTGTGACGCAGCCACCCAAGCTCCTTCTATGTTGTGACCCCATCATGCCCTGGGGCCTCTATGGAGTCCTCTGTTGGATCATCTGCATTTAGCAAACCAATGAGTGAAGACTGAAAAGTGTGAACATTCTTGCAGGACCTTTACCAGTCTAAGTCTGGAAGTAGGATCCACTGAGGTATTCCACTGAGCTCAAGTCACATGAATAGCCTAATCGCAAGGGATCTGGGAAAGGCAGGGAAGTGAGCCAAATTCCCAGGGGACAGATGGACAAGACAGACTCGAGTTTACTTCTGGGGCTAATGGTTAGAAAATGCATACTTCCTGACAAAGGTGGACCAATTGCTAACATATTGAAATACTTTTTTACTACTTGGAAGACAGTTGTGACTTGAGTATGTTAGTGACTGGATAAGGTAACTTTTCTCACATGTATTTAAATACCTTTATACTTCAAACAAACAACATGAAATACAAATTGAAAAATGAACAATATGACAGAACGTTGGTGACAGAAAAAGCAGTATTTGGACACAAATGAGAGATTTTTAAAGTTGTAAATGAAGTTACTTGGCTATTCACTTAAACTATTTATTTCAAGGGTCTACTTACCTTTCCAGGCCCACCTCAAAATGGCCTTAAGTCTTCTTTAACACTTCCCTTTTTATACATAATATCAATTGTCCTCTTAGCTGTGTTCCTATAGAACTTGACACTTGTATAATGAGTATAGCCTAGTGTAAATAGCATTTTAAACTATTGTAGGCCTTACCTTATTACATTGCTTCTGTTTGTTTATATGTGAACTCCTGAGGGCACATTAAATATTTTTGCCCCGAGTGTACAGTTAATGAATCTTCAGAACATGCAAATATGGTCAGTCATGCTGTTTCTCTGCTAAAACCCTTCAGTGAGTTCTCACTGTTCTTAATACAAAGTCCTTATAAAGGTATGGATAAGACCCTTTATGAACTGGCCCACACCTAATTCTCTATCTTTATTCATACTCTATGGCTCAACCATAATGAACTTCTTTCAATTCCTCAAAAGACCGGAAACTTTATCACTCTGGCCTTTAGCAATTGAGGTTCCCTCTACCTGGACTCCCTCCCACCCCTTTTCACTTAGCTAATTCCTACTCAACCTTTCAGCTGAGTCAGCTATTCTTCTGAGAAACATTCCTTGAGCATCCTACATTTGGAAGGGTCCCTGCTATCTTCTTGCATATCAAGTGGTGCTTTAGCTAAAGCAATATCTACGTTGTTTATTGTAAATACTCATTTAATTGTCTCTTTCCCAGCAGACTTTCCCAGTTACCCATAAGGGAGACATCATTTTTATTGAAAACTATGATACCTCTCATTATCTAGACCAGTACCTGGCATATAGTATTTGTTCAACAAATATCTGTTTAGTGAATGAGTAAAAAACGTCCATTGAAATTAATAAAGACTGGTTCAGTCAACATTTATTGAGTGCCAACTACACACTAAGTGCAGTCCTTCTAACACTAGAATTAAATTATTCTATTTCTTTTTCTGAAAATTGCTACCCTCCACTACTTATAAGGATAGCGTATCAAAATCCATCTCATCACTTCCTCTGCACAAACAACCCACCACAAAAACCACCACCACCAATATCCCCCCCACATATACCTACAACCACTCAAACCTGCTTTCTCTCCTTATTTCCCTACTTACTCAGTAACTCAGGCTTAAAAAATCTCAGAATCTTTTTTAACAGTTCCCTCAGATCTCATTAGTTACTATGCCCCATAGATTTGCCCCATGAAAGATATCTTGAATTCATCCTTTTCTTTCCAGTCCTACTGCTACTCCCATAGTTCAGGTTCTCATTACTTGTCACCTGATCTAATTCAATAGCCTCCCAGGGTGTCTCTTCACTTTTATTCTCTCCCTCTTCCAATCTACTTTACACATTGCAGCCAGAGTAATTGACCCAAAGGTCAGTTCACTCCCCTACTCAAAAACCTTCAGTGACTCCCCATTTTTAACCAAAAAGAACAGCAAATCCTCAGCCTGGTATTCAAAGGCCTATATAATCTGGCCCCAATTTATCTTATCTTTTCCAGTCTTATGTTATAGTACTCCCCCTCATTGTAGCCAAACTGGTTTTATTTTCATTCCTAGAACTTACCTTGCACTTTCTTACTTTCATGCTTCACTCATGTTCTTTCTGCTAAGTCTGACCTGCCTTCCTTCCTACGAACCTGCTGTCTTCTCTCACCTCTCTCTACAGGGAGCTTCAAGTCACACCATGTGAATGTTTCACAAATGGAATGGATAGAATTTTGTAGTTAAGTAATTCATTTCTGAATATCTTGGTTAAAGTGTTCCCTAATTTTTTTCTTTTTCTTTTTAAAATTCTGTTCCTCCTTTCTTTGCCCCATATTCATCATATATTTTATTATTTCTGTAATCTCATTCAGAGGCCATTATGTCCTTTCTTTCTAGTTTTCTTCATTCTTGCTTTTGGTTCTTTTCTTTATTAAATTTGTCATAATGTAAAGGACTGGAGTTGCTATATTATAAATACTCCATTAATGGTTTTCCTGAAAAAAAATTTTATTTAAACGTTAATGGAATATTCCATCTCCATTTTTGGGTTGGTTGATAATATAGAAATCTCAAGAGACTATTTTAAAATTCAGTGAATTATATTTACCTAGGCTAATGTTACTTCCATGCAGGGGACAGCACTGAAGCTTATGACACTGATTAGCTAATAAATTCATCTCATCTACCATCTGCTGTAGTCCCTTTCAGCTGTAGCTGTTTATAGATTTCCCCAAAAATGAATATTGCAAAATACAATTATCAGGTAATATTCTGCATAATTTAGGTTCACTGAACTTAAAATTTGGTCAAAATTTAAAAATAAAAAGAACTTCTACTTTGGCCATGTGGAAGTACATAGATCAGACATGACTTCCTGTTGTAAACAACTAGAAAACTGAACAAAACATATGAAATAGTTGTTCTCAGATATTAGACCACTGGGCTGCGATCACTGAAACAAGAAAAATGGGGTACATTCTATAATTTCCCTGACTTTCTGTTTAAAGGCATAATTTGGAAGGGGAACCCAACCAAATCATAGCACCCTTGCAAAGTTAAAGAGATAAAGTTCAAAGTTCAACCAAGCTGGATTGGCTGGAATTTGTAGGGCACAATACTAGGAAGGAGGGAGATATGCAAATAAATGTTTCCATAAAGTTCCCTAGAAGTTCTTTTTTTTTTTTTCCTGAATTCTAAGGTGCACATATGTTACTGTGAGATGACTTGAGGCTCAGCAAAGAAGTATTAGAAAAAGAACTACTATGAGGAATTGTGAACTAAAAAATTCTAAGAGCTCACACAGGGCTGGGATATGTTTAAGTTTTAACTAGCTGGAGTGGAAAGACTTCAGTGAACATGCAGGATTTTGGTAGATACCTCAGATGGGCAAGGCCAAACTAGCACTAGAATAGAGTTAAAAACTACACTATAGCTGCCACAAGAAACTTAAAAATAAACCTAATAATCAAGCTGATCAACAAGACAACTTAACTATTTTTCAAAATAATATTCAACACTCTTTAAAGAAAACAAAAAATTCAGGAACTCAACAATATAATAATTATAATGTCTAGCATCCAATAAAAAATTACTAGATATGTGAAGGAGCAAGAAAATATGACCAATATTAAAGATAAAAACCATTTTTTTAAAAAGACCAAGAATCCACATAGATGACAGGACTAGTAGACAAGGGCATGCACTACCAAGAAAGATAAAGGAAGTTCTTTAGACTGAAGAAATATGATCCAAATGGACACTTGAATCTATAAATGACCTAAATGGAAATTTGGTTTCATATTAAGGAAATGAAGGCTGCCAGAAATGGTAAATACACTGGAAAAAAAAAAGATATTTTTTTCTCTCATTTTAAAGTAATTTAAAAGATAATTGACTGTTTATAGCAAAAAAACCAACATCAATGTGTCTGAGATTAATAACTTACAGAGAAATAAAACATATGACAGCAACAGCACAAAAGAGAAGAGGGGGAAATAGAAAGATTTCTACATTGTATGTTAAGTGGTATAATATATATGAAGATACAGTCTACGTAAATGACAATAATGGAGATAAAACTGAACACTAAAATTAGTCAATCAATTAGAAGGCAAGAAGGGATAAAAATGAACAAAGAACAGTAGGAACTACAGAAAACAAATAACAACACTGTAGCATTAAGTTCAATCATATTGGTAATTACAATAATTGTAAATGGTCTAAACAAACTGAATTAAATATCAAGACCCAATTTTATAATGTCCATAAGAAACTCAGTTTAAATACAAAGACACAGATATTTTGAACGAAGTACATAAAACATATAACATGAAAACACTAATCATAAAAAAGCTAGAGTATCTATGTTAATATAAGATAAAGTACAATTCAGAACAAGAAATATTTTCAGACATAAAGAGAGATCTTATATAATGAAAAAGGTCAATTCATCCTGAAGATATAGTGTGGAATATGTATGCACCTGTGGTAGCCATCCTCAAAGATAGTCCCCAGTGACTTCTACTTTCTGAAATTCACATCCTTTTATAGTCCATTCCAACACTGTACTAGAGATGGAATATGTAACCACAAACAGGACAGGCATGATGTCAATTCTGATATTAGGTTATAAAAATATTTCTGAAAAATCCCCAAATTTTACCAAATTAAATAACATATCTCTAAATATTCCAGAGGAAATTTAGATGTCAAAAATCAAAAGATGTTAAGTATCCATATTAAGAAGCTAGGGGGAAAAAGAGTAAATTAAACACAAGGTAAATACAAGGAAGAAGAAATAAAAATGAGTGGAAACCAAGGAGGTAAAAAACAGGGAAACAATACAGTACATCAACTAAACTAAGGTGGATTTTTAAAACAGTCCATAATATTTATATACATATTGTTAGACACATTAAGAAAAAAAAACACAATGATTTATATTAGAAATATAATAGAAGATATCACTACAGATATTACACAATGTATAAGGATAACAAGTAATATCATAAACAACTTTACACCAAGAAATTTGGCAAATTATAACCAAAAGGGCAAATTCTTCCTAAGACGCAAACAGAAATAAGAAGCATTAAAAAACCAGAATAGTTTATATTTACTAAATAGATTGAATTCACAATTTAAAACGTCACTCAAAACACAGCATGCACAGAAGGGTTTGCTGGTATATTGTATTAGACATTTTACCCTATCTCCCTGACAGAAAAATCAGACCAAAAATAAAACAAAACAAAGCAAAGAAGGAAAAATTAAAGACCTATAGTTCCTATAAACATAGATGCCAAAATTCTTAACAAAATATTAGCCAACTGAATCCAGCATTATGGTGAAAGAAATATGCATCATGACCAAATGGGGTTTTCCAGGTATGCAAATGAAATTCACATATTAACAATGAAATTCACCATACTAACAGAATGAAGGAGAAAAGCCATAGTCAAAATTGTTGCAGAAAATGCATTTGATAATATTTAATATCCACCGATTAAAAAATTACTAGCAATAGAAAGTAACTCTTCAAAACTGATAGAGTATCTAATGAAAACCTACAGCTACTGTCAAAATTAATCGTAAAACACATAATATGTTCTCCTTAAGATAAAGAACAAAGTAAAGATGCCTGCTCTTACCTCAACTTGGTACGAGGAATGCCTGCCAGTGAATTAAGGTGCGAAAAAGACACAAGGCATAAATATCTGAAAGAAGATGCAAAAATGTTTTTATTCATTGATTATATTGTAATTTACTTTCGACAATCAAATAATCTAGGGAGAAAAACAACAATAACTAAAAAGCAATTTATCAAGGCTTTTCAGTTATTTGGTGGGATGCAAAAGCCATATGTAAAAGTCAATTGTATTCTATATACTGAGTAAACAACAGAAAAATGAATCTCACGAATACCATTTTTACTAATACTAAAAACACGATATATTAATAATTTTAAAAATATTTACAAGACCTGTATATTTATAGTTACAAAAGATT
This sequence comes from Phocoena sinus, assembly GCF_008692025.1. Taxonomy (NCBI): domain Eukaryota; kingdom Metazoa; phylum Chordata; class Mammalia; order Artiodactyla; family Phocoenidae; genus Phocoena; species Phocoena sinus. The sequence goes on along the minus strand of NC_045771.1, from coordinate 34,279,862 downwards.
ATTGAGATAAAGACCGTAATAAACAGATATTCATATCACGTTTATGAATTGGAAAACTCAATAACTTAGAATGGTAGTTCTCTCTAAACTGTACTATAAATTCAGTGCAATTCTAACCATAATCTCTCGGTATGCTTTTTTGTAGTATTTGACAAGCTGATTTCAACTTTATTAGGAAAAGTAAAGAATTTTAAATAGCAAAGAGCTGTTTTTAAAGTAGAGCTACTGTAATTGAAACAGTGTGTTAATGGTAAGGATAAACATGTCGTTCAATTCGAAACAGTATAATTTAGAACCAGTGGCTCACCTATCTGGGAAACTGATGGTTGAAAAACTTGCCAAATTCATTCAATGAGTATTTTTAACAAATTTTGAAAAAGCAAATGGATATCTATATAGAAATATAACTATCTCAATCCTTATACTAAATAAAACATTCATTTCATAAAAATTAGAGACCTAATCACAAAAGCTAAAACTATTAGACTCTAGGAAAAATATGAAAAAAATCTTCTGATATTTGGATAGACAAAGAAATCTTATGTAGGGCATAAAAAGAACTAACCACAACAAAATTAATAAACTGGAATTCACAAAATTTAAAAATATCTGCTCTTCATATGAAACTTATGAAAATGAAAGGCAAGCTACAGACTGGGACAGTATATTTCTAATAAACATATCTGACAAAAAGTTTGTATCCAGAATACATTTTTTAAAAAAATCTGTTACAACCCAATAATAAAAAGATAAAAATCCCAATTAAATTAAAAATAGACAAAATGTTTGAACAGATGCTTCACAAAAGAAAGGATATCAATGGCCAATAAGCCACTTGAAAAGTTGCTCATCATCATTAGTCATCTGAGAAATGCAAATTAAACCATGCTGAGATACCCCGCACACTCATAAATTAAAACAAACTGACAATCTCAAGTATTGGCAAGGATGGAGAGCAATGAGAACTTCCATACATAGCTTATGCCAGTATAAAATAACATAACCACTTTGGAAAACTCTTTGACACTTTCTTACAAAGTTAAATATATGAGTACCACATAATTCAGCAATTCCATTCTTAGATATTTACCGTAAAGAACCTAAAACATAAGTCCACAAAAAATATATACACGTAAGTATTCACAGCACATTTATTCAAAATTGCAGCACACTGGAAACCACCCAAACATCCCACCCAAACATCCATCATAAGGTGGATGGATAGATAAGTACGTTTTGGCATATTCACACAATTCATACAACGGAATACTACTCAGTGATTTAAAAAAAAAAAAGATTACTGGTTAACCCATCAAGTTGGAGGAATCTAAAAAAATCACTCTGAGCAAGAGAAGCCAGATACAAAAGAATGCATACAACATGATTTCACTTACATGAAATTCTAGAACAAGCAAAATAATCTATAGTGACTCAAAACAGATCAATGGTTGACCGGGGCTAGGGGTTTGAGGAAGGTTATTGACTGCTAAAGGGCACAAAGAAACTTCTTTCGGGTGACAGTATTAATTTACTCAGGCCAGTACTTTTTATTGTCCCTCTGTGGCCCTGTATTTTCCTTTGGCTTCCACATTAGCTGGTGTCTAGAACTGATGAAGAGATATAAGAGCATTATTCAAATTGTATTGTACTCATAACGAAAAAGCATAATAAACAGTCAACAAATATTTGTCATTATAGTTTGAAATGTAAGTATGTTCTTCCTGTTAAATACTTAAAGTATTCTCCGTACCCTTTCTTCAGGGCAGAATGACCAAACCCGAAGAAAATTCATTCAAATCTGTGAACATTTTTATGGTTGTGATGGTATGTACCCAAAATAGTTTTGACCAAAACATATGTCACTGCCTTTATTTGGACACAGCTGATCAAAACAAGCAGGCAAGAACTTTTATTTTTTCAGAAAAAACACTCAGAAAACCTGAGTTGTTTCCTACTAAAAATTCCACTTAATTGAATACTAGCAATACAATATCTCTTTTTTTATTATTCTGTTTTGTTTATAAAATTTGACAATATAAATTATTTTATTTATTTAATCACTTAAAACTGCATTTCATCCTGGCACATTGTGATCCTTTTAATTACATGGGTAATTAAATAGATTAACATGATTTTGGAAGGAAAATAAATAGCAGGGATTCAGGGCACTGAAATCAAATCCACCGGTCTTTGCTGTTCAGCTTTCTAGATATGGCTACATCCTTTTATACACATTGTATCAGATTATACCTGAACAAAAGACCCTTTGAAAAAGATCTGTTTTTCAGTTTCATCTCTGACAGCAGCATTCTTGGCCTTTCAGATGCCATTATATTCTTTTCCGTCATTTCTATCTTTCTTCTGTAATCATTTCATAATGGAGCATAATGTCATAACTATATCACAGGAGATACATGACATTATTATAAGCCTGCTTCTATATCATTTTTAAAATTAACCATGGCTACATATATGTATATGTTTTAATAAAAAATTTCATGATAAACTTCTTGAGTTGAAAATGCATAACCATAAGAACTAGGTTTATTCTTATTTCTTCTCATTTTTGTCCACCATAATTATCAGAAAAAATACCATTATAACACTTTCAATGTTTTTGTGAGGAGTGTTTTAATTTCACTTTCTTAGTTATAGAATGTCTTTACATGAGACTTGCTACAAGAATCCATACTGAATAAATTATTTTTACATCATGTAAAAAAGGCAATGTTTGTTGTTCGTTTTGTGTTTAGTATGCACATAATACTATATACATACTATACAATGTCATATACATACATATGTACTTCGTAGTTGTAATATTCTATTTTTATGGGAAATTACATATAATAATTTTTGTTCCTGCTTTAAAAAAGTCATCATCATTCCAAAAAGTAAGTGCTGAGAAAAACGCAGCAATGTGAAGGAAAAATGGGGGGAGGTAGGACAAATATTTCTATATCAAAGAAGAAAAATAACAGGGTTGTAAGAATATCCTCCACGCGTCTCTTGTGTTTTGGCATGTCTTGTGAATAGAAGCACTGACTATAGTTGCTACAGACTACCTTTTCAAGACTGTCTGTAAAATGAACAACCTTGGAAGACTGATAGAGCATCTCCCTCTGGAGCAAAGGGCAGGTTTGTTTACTGTTCATTACTATAAAAATAATGTCTCCATCCCTCTGGGGCGAAGTCAGGAATGGTACTTCCCATCATAAAAGATTTGGGTGTTCTGACTCAGAATTCCTCTCTTGTAAGGCTCCCAACTGCATGTGCAGAATCATCTAACCCTCTTCCCATCATCCCGTGGAAATGCTGACACTCTAGCTACTATTAGCTGCCGAGGAATAAACTGTCCTTTTTCTCTGGATCATATTTCTGAGGGACTTATCTGAAGAATCACAGACTCCCTCACCACCAGAAAGAATTCCTGAGTCCTTGCTGTTGGTGACACTCCTTCAGCATGAGGAAAGTAAGAAGCTGTCGTGTCGGTAAAAGATAAAATAAGAAAACTTAGACAAGAACTGCAGCAGGTATATTTTTGCCTCACGAAGCTGAAATTCCCATAGACAAGGTCCTGGTGAATAGCAATAAATGGCTTATTTCCTTCCAGAGAACAGCACCCCAACCAGAGTCAGGCTCAGATTAGAGCCCGATTTGCTCTGTGTTGTTGGCCAGTAACAGGTAGATTGTGGTTATTGTTCAGCCACTCACCCTTTGGTATTTTGCACCCTCCAGGAAAGAAGGTGCAAATTTAGTGACTCCAGCAAGATTACACAGATATTTGGTAATTGGTTAAGTACCCAAATATTTGGTAGTTTGTAACAGTGCCACTTTTGCTTCGGCTGCAGTCAGTGGCTGTGAGGGTACTTGCCTAGTGAACATATCCCCAGCCTGTTACCAGGGAAGAGATGGTGGAGCTTGTCTGCATTCCAAAGCCAGGTTTTGCTAGGAGGGCTAGCAGGGCAGCAGGCAAGTTCACTTATGCAGCATCAATGGAGGGAAAGATGGTAGAAACTATAAATACAAGAAACAATTGAAAGACCAATAAATATCAGGAGTGCTGTTTGTGGAGCTAAAGATTTATCAACCAGGAGGAAAGTCGTTATGCAGATAATCTTATTTATGTATTACCCATAATCAACCCTCCCCTGTCCCCCAACCCTTAAGAAAAGGTTCTAAAGTAGAAGGATTCCCTCTTGCTGGGTGAGTTCTCTAGATTTCTTTTGTTGTGGAGAACTTGTGCAGGGGGACTACCCTAAAGGGGCTGGGGCGTGGCACATAAAGATGAAATTGATCTATTATCGGCCTAATAAAGTGAGTGAGGCTGCAGTGAGCTGGGTGGTCATCTAGTCAGAACTTTGAGATAGAAAGGTTTCTGAGAGCAGGTCAAGAATTTACTTTTCCTGTTGCCATTTGGAGAGACTGAGTAAAGATTTTAAATATTTTTAGATTTTTGGTTATTTTACTATTTCTCTGAATACATTAGGCCAAGACTGAACCTTTCATCATGTTAGATTTGTTTATTAAGGTACTTTTTTTCTTTAGTTCTTAATGGGAAGTTGGAATTTTAAAGAAAAAAATCTGAAATTAAAATTTTTTTTGGCTCTCCATCCATGTAAGTATCTTTTCTATAATAATACCTTCATTAAGAGCTAACATCTTAAATAGAGAATCATTGATAGGCAGTGGGGACAATGAAAACTAGAGAGGGTATAAAAAGACTGCCTATTCCTTAGTTTGTCTTATTTCCCATTTTATGGCCAAATCAGTTACAACAGAGTTTATGTAAATAAAAACTAAGTATTCTCCTATCAGCAATTAGAAGTTACAATATTTTATTCTGTTATTTATCTGGAAGACAGTCTTTAATCTTTGCACCCATTTTGAAAGAAATGAGACTGTTTTCAGTCCATTTTATCACTGTATAAACTGAGGTTTTTAAAAAGTAGAACAAATTGTGTGGGTGATACTAGTGTAAACCTTGGAATTTGAAATTTGACATTGTCTCTGAACTCATAGAAAATGTAACCTCCCATTAATAACATTTAATTGACAACTCTGTAGCTCTATTATGAGAATGCACTTGCAATTATATTTAATCTACTATTAAATTCTAACTCATGAATACAGAAGTAACCCCCATTTGAAATGTTAATGATGCTGTTTGTGATATATTATGATATATATGATTCTGGAAAGTTAAATATGTGTCACTCAAGATGTCACATATAAATATAGAAACAAATCTAAATGAATGGTATTTTTTTAAATCACCAACTAAATTAAAAATGTATTAAAGACAGATCTTTAAAAATTGCCTTCTAAAATAAAATGTGCATATATTACTTGTGTTTACTATTATTCCAGGTATGTGAATTAATAGTTATAAGACATACAGTATCTGGTTAATTGTACTATGTAACTGAAACCTGCCATATTAATTGTTTCCTTTAGAAATACAGATAATGGTAATCCAGTGATTGCCTTTGTTCCAAGCAATGGATTTTAATTACATTTGGAAAATGTAATTAATAATAATTATATTATTACAACTGCACAATATTAATTACAATTACATTATAATAAAGAACTTTAATTCCATTTGGAAAAAAATAGAAGTGATTTTCAAGCTCAAGGCATTCTTTCAAATCCTAAATGGTTTTTTTAAAAAATTATTGCTATTCTCTTTAGAATAAGTATTTTCTCTTTTCACCCAGTTGACCTCATGGTGCCCTGAATATACTGCATTTCTGACTCAATATTCAGCTTAAACTGATAAAGAGTCAAATCAATCAGAAAACTAGTTGGATACATTATTTTTGATTATTAAAAGGTCAGGATGAGTTACTGTTGTTAAAAATTGTTGAACTGATGTATTTGAAAGAATTACAACAGTGCAGATGGCAGAAAATGTTTTGGTCTCTAAGTCCTGTGAAGAAAAGTCCATTTATTTGATGATAGGATCTAAGTTTTTAGGAAAGTACCTCAGTGAATCAGTTTGATTTGGGGGTGTGTTTGATGTTATCCTCAGATTCATAACTTCATGGAAATCAAGATTAAAAGCTTTGGGGATGAACTTAAAAAAGAAAGAGCCTTCTTGAAAGGGATATGCTAATTTTCATCCAATCTCTGGATTGTTTAGTCAGCTCCTTAGTTCTTAAAACTGTTTCATAGTATATATATAGATATCAGATTACCATTTTCTGGGTAAGACAATGGCTTCTTTACAATTCTCCATACTATAAATTCTAACCATTGGAAATATCCTCAGAATTCCAGGATGGAATAGATTTCAGTAATACTGAACTACAGGAGGAAGGAAGACTTTACCTTTATTCTGAGCAATCCCTGTCTTGGAGTTTTGAAGAGATTTCCTCAAGGCACAGAAGCCGTATGTGCATGCTAAATAGCCCACCAGGTTATGTAGCAGTACACTGCAAGATCATTATTATATGCTCCTAAGAAAGTCCTAAAGTAACAGAACAAGTCGCACATTAAAAAGTGGAAGAATCAATAAGACTTAAACTTTTGATTCAGTAGGGATTTGCATTTTTAACTAGTACCTTAATTGATCATAGTACATGAACTTTCTTGACTGCACTTCTTGAACTCCAATGAAAGTGCTAAAACTGTCAGGATCAATTAGAATAAAAGAGGATGTCATAGAAGAAACATAATAACAACAACATACCTTCATAGAATAAGGCATTTTCTGCATAAAAATCCAGACTTTGAGACAAAAATAACTATATGCTGAGAATACCAAAGTTCATGTTTATTAAAAAGTGAATTTTAAACTATTCAGGCATCATCTTAGATTATTAGAGGATAAAGGATTTTCCAGAATTTGGAGATATGTACTGGCTGGAAACATTTTTGGAACGGTATCACTGGAAGTCATATGATCTAAACTTGAACATATTCCAAATACCTTTGACTGTAACACCATTGTTATATAGCTTCTTTGTTTTAGGAAGATGTTAGTAACTAAAACCAATATATACACTGGGATATGAAGGTGCTAATTAAAACACAGTCCACATACCAGGAAATGATCTGGCTGTGATCATTTGGGCTCTACTGATTACCAAGGTTGATGGCTAATTTAACTGGCTAAGTAGATGTCCTCCTTATCCACACTGCCTCCATGACAAAATTTCCTGAAGTCACATGTTAGGAAGAGTCAATTCCTAATAATAAGAAAAATGATGAGTAAAATGTTGAATATCTGGCCAAAGGTGAACAAGTTATTATGTTTCCTTATGAGATCTTTCAAGCGGGACTAGCTGTATAATTTGTAGGCCTCAGAATGAAAGGAAAATGCAACACTCCTTGTTCAAAAATCTTAAGAATTTCAATATAGCAAGAGCAGAACACTGAACGAAGTGAGGGGCCCCTGTGGGTGCAGAGACTCTGTGCCATATGCCCACAAAGCCAGACCTACAGCCAGGTGTACAGGAGTCATGAATGTGAGAAATTCTTGGGATTTTGGAAAGATGACTGTTATGATTTTTCAAAAAAGTGATGTAAAGATGATGCAATCCAAGAACTAGTTGGGAAAGTTGTGATAATTATGTGATTAAACTATATATTCTGATGGCTAGTTACATGTTACATATATTTACTGTGTAAAGGGAATATTGGGTGGCTTAATAGATACGGCTAATTGAAATGATCCTGAGTCGTATGTAGCATGCTAGTTTCTACAACTAATTTAGAATTCAGCAGAATAATGTGAAGTCTTTTACTACTTAATTAAACTTCTGTAATGCCTGTTTTACCAAGATGAATAAAATACATAAATTGTATGAGGTGACATCTAATGCACACAAAAAAGAGAAATGTAAAAATCAGAACAGTGGGTACATTAAACTGATTCTTAATAATTGAAACCAATTTAATCATTTGAGATTATTTTATTCTAGCTGACGTAATACTGTAGCAGTTATATTCTAATTATAACCTGTTTCATTTTACTCTGCCTTTCTAGTTAATTATTACAGTCAATTTGTAAAATGACATGGTTCCACATTTGCATAGGTCACTATTAAATAGATGAATAGCTGAAATTACTCTAGCATTGAAGTGTCAACTTTGGTAGAAGTCAAGAGGACTTCAAATGTTCTTCTAACACCCCTTAATGTGTTAATGACCACTATTAAACTGCAATTAAAAGGCCAGGAAAAATGCATGAAACGGTTAATAGAAAAATAGCACAGACACAATTAAAACGACTCGAGATTTTTTTTTTTGACTGATAGAAAATAAAGTGATATGCTGTAAGAAGTGTAGTATGAATCTATTTCCAACTCAAGGCAGAGTTGACAGTTTAATGATAACAAATCATAGGCTGCCTTTTTGGGGAGCACTGAACGTCAGCTTAAAATTAACATCAGTAGTAAACAAGACAATGTGGTGATTTTACCTTGCTTTTAAATTACTACTTATTATGGTACTAAATAATAGCTTTAAATAACTTGGTGTCCAGATTACTGATATACAGTCTATCTGTGTGAGAAAAATACAGAACTGAAAGATATGTTTAAGTTTTTGTCATCCTAAATAAAGGATAAACGTATGTCTTCGCTGTGCAGTCTTGTTAGAGTTGCCTGTGAAACCTTTCCCTGAGTCTGTTGTACAATGAAACCCTGACGTTGTTATTAGAACACTTCACTCAGCATAGACTGTATTTTCAAGTCTCTTGGATTTTGTTTAACTTGGGAGTATACAAAAAAAAAATAGTAAATAATTAAAACTATGCATAAACATTCAACTTGTGAGAAGCCTCTCAAAGCCAGAAGAGGTTAGACACTTTAACAAAGGACACTTTTGCAAATTATAATATAGTTGAAGTGGGTTTTGGGGTTTTATTTTATTTATTTATTTTTAATTTTTTTTTTTTACCAATTTGCCCAAACTTCTTTCTCTTGTCCTGGATTTCACAAAATGTAAAAGTCACCTTCGAAATTTATCTGGTGCTATTTACTAAGTACAAGACATAGATGCATCAAAATGTTTATTTTAAAGTATCCTTCAGTACATTTACCTATGGGCATGATGGCTAACTATAGTTGTGAATACAAATGAAGAAAGAACGAGGCACAATGACAGTTACCAGGGTAACTTAAGTACAGATCCATATCCACATATTTTTTCCATGATTATATTAATATTTCAGCCATAACTAGATTTTTGCCTTGAATTATCTATGCTGTCTTAGCTCTACACTTAAATTCTTATACAAAGTTCATTATAATCTGAAGCAAACATATGTCCACACAAATTCATGGATAACACTGAATCCTTGATAACAGGCATCCTAGTCATCCCTTATCATTGATCTTAATGACTTGGAACATAGCATTAGAGGTATGCTCTAATGGTGTATATATACATATATATACTCTTAATATCACCTATATCAAAAATCACTTGATCTATGTCTCAAATGTAACCAGTGGGAAAAATTGCATTAAGTACTCAATATCACAGAAATGCTTTATACTAGTCTAAGAGAGAAACAAAATATCTATTTTGCTATTGCAGCCAAAAATTGGAAATTCTTTAGCGAAGCCAATGTCAGGTTCCATATTTGAAGAACCAGTCAATATGCCACTCTGTAGGTTCCTTAAATGCCTGATGACCAGAAGTGGTCAGGAGAACATTTATCAATCATACGGCACTCAGTGTTAAATTAAACATTTAAGAATGAGTATTTCAAAACTGTTATGACCCCCTCTTTAAGAGGTCATGGGAAAATAGGTTGTGGTAACTATCAACTACTACCAAAGGGTACTTTAAAAGAAAATTAGTATTTAGTTTACACTGATATGCAAATATCCACCCCATAAATTCCATTGTCTCTAATTTTTAAAAAGTATTTATTGACGATTCTTCTTTAAAAATTCATTTTCTTACTTATAAGCTCTCCTTAACAGTAAGACTTTTTTCTCCTGTAATATTTGTCCAAAAACACAAAAACAAAAAATGAAAGGAAAAAGAACCATGTAGTAGTTACTTCCATGATTATAACCTAGCACATTTGAATCGGTGAAACAAAAGTGCCAATTTGAATGTCACTTTCCCTATATACATAAAATGGCAATTGAAATAAGGTTATGCTATTTTCTGTGTCTCAGTCTCAGAAGCTTTTTTCAAAGCTGTTTAACTGATTCAATGAATGGCCTTCAGTCCCATGTGTCACGTTTCAAATCCATAAAATGAAGACAGGAGTAACTGTTATATATATACATTTTTTTGGTAATGGTTGTATTATATCATGGCAAAGAAAGGAGATGGGCTATGCAGGAGATAGCAGACACAGTGCTGGACTCCTAAGTGTTCCTCCCAGAAGAGGTGGCAGAAGAAAGAAGACATAGTACCTTCATTGTGCTTTGAAACAAAAAGAAAATGATACACATAGAGAAAGCCATCAAATAAAGCCATTATAGCAATATTTGCTAACAATCTAGATGAACAGGAAAAGTTCTAATTACTTTTTATCTTCAAAGTAAGTTGAAGTTGATGTAATTCCATTCTACATTATTTGGCCTTTATTGACTTACTGTAGTTAAAATGTGATTTCTGCTATGCTTAAAAAATATTTTCATAAATGCGTTAAACATGAAAACATGCCACCAGGCTGGCTCTACTCAAAGAAGAAAGGAAGTTCTCTTTGTGAGAAGGAAAAATAAGGAGGGAACCATGTAGAGTTCATGAAGGCAAGGGGTGCTGCAATCTGATAACCTTTGTGCTGATGGAGCAACAGGTCTGATTACAAATATGGAGAACACTATCAGGACCGATTTTTGCACCAGCTTGAACAGTCACAACCTCATCAGATAAGCAGGTTCAGGTTCAATGAACCAAAGGTTACACAGAAGCAGAAAAGAGGTGCCAGATAAACACACCTTAAGAATCAAGATGATGAACCAATGTTAGAAATGCCAGAGTGTAGGTCCCAGAGGACCTGATCATTTACATTATGAAGCGGCAATAATTATCTAATCACCTCCTGGAGTCTCCTTTTATATCTGACAGTGGCTTGGGGGAAAAAAGGGGGGGAATTCTGTTTATTCTCTCTCAAACCCCCCTCACACGATTCCTTTACTTCCAGAAAGAAACTAGACTTTGTACCAACCGAAGGACCAATGTCAGAAATCAGAGCCTGGATTGAAAGTCTTCAGGGGAAAGTAAAAGAGGTTCAGCTTTGTTCTCTTACCACATTGCTTAAGAAAGATCAGCGACAGGGGACGAGGGGTCTAGTCTATTGCCAAGGTATGAGAAACTGTAGCCTTGATAAGCTGACTCCAGGAAAGAAGTAGACAGGTATTGGGTGTGGGGGAACCTTATAAGATTCAATAATTAGGTAACTCATTTCCACAGGAAGATTCGTTCATAGAGTTTTGTTTCTCAATAGTTTATTCTCCTGCCAGGGAGCAGCCCTAATCAGGTTATGAGATGTCCCCTACAAATGCAGGTCTGCTACTGTTCTTTAAGACACATGCATAAAGAAAGGTTTGGAGGTACTTTGGGCAAAAAATACCTCTAAATTGGAGGTATTTTTAACAAAATATTTTATATTCTTTCATATAATTCCTATTACTATAATAATTTTAAAGACATATTTATTCAATCATTTATCAAATACACATGAATGTTATCTAATATAAAGTACATGGTAAAAATAGTGGAGGATATTGAGATGAATCAGGCAGGAGGTTGGAACTAATAGTGTCACCTAGAGTCTGATAGTGGAAATTAAAAGTACAAACACACAAACACAAACAGAATACATAATACAATAAATGTGTTATTAAAGTTTAGAGGAAGAAAACAGTACGTCCCGTTAGTTAGAATCCAGGAAGTTTTCAAAAAGCTGATTTTTAATGAACAGAATTCAGACACATCCAAGTTGAGAGAAGAGCATTTAGAGGAGATAGTGCAAACAATGGCAGAGTTGAAAGTCTAATTTTGCTGGGGTTATAATATGTTCCCCACTTCACTGGTGTATTAGGTCAAAAAGACAGATTGGATAGAAAAGTAGACTGAAGCCAGATTATAGAACATCTTTTAAAAATGAACTTTGTTTGACAGGCATGGAGGCAACTGTTTTAGGAGTATATGACTGGTATAACTCAAGCTACACATTGGGAATATGCGTCTGGTGGTGGTATTGGGTAGACTGTTGTGAGAAAAACCTGGAGACAGAAAGAGAAGTGAAGAAGCCATTTGCATATTAGAGCTGTATAAAGCATGGATGTGGAAATGGAGTATATTATCAGTTTACTCATTGTAGGAGACCATTTTCATAGTTATCCTTTATAGCTGCAAAGATTAGAGTACTCTTCCTCTCTGGCGGGCTGGCTTAGAAATCGCCCTCATATTGCCCTGGCAACCTCAAAATCTTCAAGCACGTTCTTTTATACATAGCTTAGCTGGTACTACATACATAAAAACTCAATTATCTTTTTTTTGTGAATAACTTAGCTGATTTTAGCAATTGTTTTCAAAATACTTTATCATATTTAAAATATTTTATTACTTTTAAATCATGAAATATTATTATAATAAGCATGGTTATCACAGCAATTCAGTTATTTTCCCATTCAATTTTTTTTAAGTTTTTGTTTTAATTTCAGGGAATTCCCAACACGAATATTCAGGATATATATATATATTTTTTGAAACTAGAATTCCACTAGTCATTGAGAATGTTTGGGGAAATCCAGGAGAAAATTAAAATGTGTTTGGAACAACAGGAATAAAAAGAACAATATGGAAGTATAGATTAGAAGAATGAAATTTAGAAAATGACACAGAAATGACTATATCAAGAGAAATGAAAGGGAAAGAGAAAAAGTCCTGACATGCATTTCAAAACTTTTGTAGGTTAAAGGAGAAAAACAGGGAAATGACTAATTAAATTAATTAAAATACTTTAATTGTAAGGCCAATTGAACAGATAACTCAGGAGAGTAAAGAAAAAGAGCATAAGAAGATGCATAAGGAAAAATACAGAAAAAAGAATGAAAAATAAAAAACATATTAACAATGTAAATGGGAAGAGACTGCAAAGAAAGAGAAATAGAAGGAAAACTATTGAAAGGATACATGCACTGCAAAAAAGTCAAGATATGTCCAAATATTCCAGCTATATAACTCTGGGAAGGTTCAACTTGAAATAGGTCCACCCTAATTAACTTACATATTTTTAAACGTTGTAAAAGTATCCTTTTAAAATGCACTTAAAGTAAAATATAAAAGTCTATAAAAGTACAACTCTTAACTTTTTCAAAAAGCAAGTTTTGATCAATTTTCTTTCTATAATAAATTGTTTTATTATTCATTTAGAACTATTATTCTTTTTGCTTAATTTTCGAAGGGAATATTTTTAAATCAGCAGTTGCTCTGAATACATTAGAATGAGTTAGTTGCTCATATTGTTAAAACAGTAACTAGATTCTAAACAAAAAAATTAATTGTAAAGTTGAGAAAATGTAGATCTATTTAAAGCTGAGATGACAGTTGTTGAGCATTGTGATGTATCATCTTGACATGAACTGAATGAGGTAGATTAGTGACTGACACTAGCAATGTCAGAATTTACATTACAGCACACACAAACTCCATGGAAATATACTATTAGCACCTACAGTAAGCAGCGATGAGTAATGAGATAAAAATTGACAACGTCAATAGTCGTAAGCCCTCACAGTCAAGAATAATGAACTACATGTGTGTACATATAGGTATATATTCATATATATATATATATATATAAAATGAAATATACCTTTCATGCCTTCTATCAAAATTAAATTTTGTGTGGCAATAAATGCTCTGAATACATAGATGATAAAATTAATTTTGGTGTAGATTAAATGTAGACTATGTTTGCTGCAAAGCACAGTGACAAAGATGGTGTTACAATAATCCTCTAGAAATGAGGTGCACTGAAATACATGCTTTTCCTACTTTACATCTAAAAATGACCAAAAAATCTACTTTTTAAATAAAGGTTTCTCTTTAACTTATGCTACGATAATTGTTAACCTTGTGCACATTTGATCTAAAAATGCTCTGAGCACTAGATAAAAAGTGTTTTTATTGTAGCTATCTCATATATTAGAATTTTAAAAATATAATTTAGAAAGGGTGTCATATCTGCCTTGGAGTTTTCTTTGGAAATTAGAACTTATGAGAAAAAAATGCATTGTGTCTTAATAGTTTAGTTAGTAATTATTAAGTATGCAAAAATCTCCTAAGTGATATTAGTGCATGTTTAGCAATGCTTCGAAAATCATTGTTACAAGAGTAAAATTTAACACATTGTTGTGAGTGCCTATGCACACCCTCTCTGATTTGTGCATTTTTTTCAGGAGATATTCTTATATTCTTTTCCTACTTAATTCTTTTTTTCTTTAGAGCAATATGAAAAATATTGTAGACTCCTCTCTGTAGTTGCTAAGGCATCTGAGGTCGACAAAGGAATTTCACTCAGTTCTGTGAATTAGTAACCCCTGCACCAGCAAGCTCAGAAACCTGATGTACAGCCAGAGAGAAAGCAAGGGGCGTGGAGAGAGACATGGCTCACAAGTCTTATTCAATGACACGTAGGCGGACAACTGGCAGTGGCTGGCCTCTGTGGTGGCAGTGAGGGGTACATCCAAGGGAGTACTGTCTAACTACCAGTAAGCCTTAGTGGATCAAAATGAAAGATGGTGAGGAAAGAATAGTGGGATCCAGTCCAGGAAAACCAAAGAGGCATTCAGCTTTTGGCAGCTAAGTAAAATAGATTGCTGAATCCTTAAATAAAAAGGATTGTTGTGAATTCTCTTTACTTCCTCTTTAAGAGTAGCAAAATGTATACGCTATCACAGAAGAAATATTCAACTCATAATTAACTTCATACCAATCATACATACACCCAGGTTTATCTTTTCCATCATTTGCACTTAGATTAAGATTTAATAATTATATAGAAATAAGTCACGTCTTTTTCCATATTTGAAAACTATTTCTTTAGCCCTTTTGCTATATTTCAGATATTATGAATACAAAATTCACACATTTATATTCCTATCACGTTCTGTAAATATACTATATATTTACAATATAGGAAAAATCTCAAGATTTTATATATAAAATGCAATTTGCTTGTGTGAACCAAACTATAATTTGTACAGTTACTTCATTGCTGACATATTTATATATGTATATAATATGTTTTATACATCTATACATATCATCTCTCTCCTGTCTATATTTGCTTTGTGGTTCCAACATTCAATGAATCCATAGTCTGGTTCAGTTCTCTGTTTGCAAGAGACAGGATACATCTGTTTTTAGCAAAGCTGCAACTTTTGGTTTGAAAACCACATAAAGAAAGAACCTATAAAAGTTAAATATGATAACAGAGGGAAATTAAGAGTAAATAAATCATTCTTAAACCCAAAAGTGGAAAAGAAAGAACATAACTATAATGTATTATATTTCATAATTGAGGGAAAATATTATTTAGAATGTGGTTATATTTCCTACTTATTTAGATGCTTTTGCATAGTTCTGTTCCTCAAGAAAATATTTCCAAAATAATTCTTAAGTTTTCCAATACCTCTGTTTCATTTTAAACCCTATGTTATACGATATCTAATTCTGACATCACTCTTCACATTGGATCAATTATCTAGTCTGAATAAACTTTAATTGAGCCATTTAAAATATGTGCAGCGGTTGTGAACTGAAAAATGCAGGTAGGTTATCTCATTAGTATTAATTTAATGTTCATGGTTTTGCACATTTTTATGTGCAGAGTGTATGTTTTTATAGTAAGCCCTTAGTCATTTTTTTTTAAAAGGATGAACAAACAAGATAGATTTTGAAATCACTTAGAGGCGTTGTTTTCTGAATGTATCAAAACTATTGAAAGTACACTCGTCATTATATAACTTTTTAACACGTTTAGCAATAAATGATAATAATCTGAATTCTTTTTAATTCATTTAATTTTATGACTACTTATAATGTTAACCTGATGATCTCTCAGGCATTTTTCTTTATTTTAGTTTGCATTATTTCAAATGTATTTACTCTAGAGCACAGAGAATTCTTTGATGAATGTCTGTCAAGTCCAATATTAGACTTATTTTTCTGTGTCCTCAAAGTTAAAGTAGATATTGCAAAAGAAGATAAATTTATTTCAAGTATTTTTTTAAATTCCTGATATTTATACTTTGACTCACGCAAGGTGTTGTTGTGTGTTGGTTTGCTTTGGTTTGGCTTCACTGACACCAGAGTTTAAGGTGTGTAATTTTTATTATTTGAAAGGAAAATGTTTCAGCTTTTATTAGTATTACCTCTAATAGCACACCTCTCTTTTTGTGGATTCTCTTACATATCAAGTATATCCTTTGACATGCTGACTCAATCTGGCCAACTGTATGTATGTTTATTTTCCTTTCATTGTTGCACGTTTAAATAACCAATTGCTCGTGAGTTTTAGTTTGGCCTTATGTTTTGCTTACTTCATTTAAGATGAGGCATGAAATATGAACGTTAGCCCGTCTGAGTTTTAGGAAATAGAAATGGTCTTGCTCTTAAAGTATATTTGGTACTTTAAAGAGAAACCCTGATGTGTGAAGATACTCAGAGGAATATATATGCGTTCGTGTTATAAGTGAAAGTATAAGAGTGTGTGTAGACATCAAATAAAAACCCTAGTGACTTTAATAACCATAGCACAGTCACCCAATTTGACACACCTGTACATGCTAATGCTGCACTTGTATGATAAGCACCACTATTTCTGTTTTCTCCTGGTCTTCTTTCCCCAGTTCACAAACAGTGGTAAAATAAGTGTGCATGTATTTGTGTGTGTGTCTGTGTATTGTGTGTAAAATATGTATATTTTTAACACTGTTGCATTTGTATATACTGTTTAAATCACTTTAAGTGCAAAATAAAACCATTAGGGAAAAATATTTAAAATAATATATATGTATCAGTAAGCCTAAAAGAAATATATTTTAGAACATATCTACATATACTCAAAAAAGACTAATAAGTCCAGTATTCAGATCTTTTGAGGAAAAAAATTTTCTTCAAATATATTAAGTAGACACTATTCTTGAGCCAGCAATATTTGAAGAGACTATTTTTCCTGTATTTTGTATTGTAAAAAAATATAAAAATATATCTATATTATAAATATAAAAAATATTTTTACATCAAATCTTTTCAGACTTTCTTCTTTGGAGTCACTGAAAAACATTAACCTTAGGAGTTACTATTTACCATGCTAATAAGTACTTTTCCTGCATTATTGTATTTAATCTTTAACCACAAAGCTGTGAGTTAGATATTATAAACCCCATTGTACAGGCTGGTTAAGAAATCACCCAAGGTCACACAGCTACTAAAGCGGCAGATCCAGAACTCAAACCAAAGTTTATGCTGTATGGATTATGTGGCATATGCTAGAAACAATGGAAATTTGCCCTCCAGAATTTCTAATAGGAATGCTTCTTTTTCTAATGCAGGGAAAATGAAAAAAAAATTGAATGAGGGCATCATTCTTTATTAGATGGGGCACAAACAGATACTGCTGTATTTCCCTCCTAAGAATCAGTCAGTTATTATCCAGAAAATTAGAACTTCCAACTTGTCTCCAAAAGTGTATTAACTTTATAAGACATAAACTTTTGGATTTAGAGTTCATTGTAATGTAAATTCCATATTATATATACACATGCAAATGAAGGTATAAATAAATTTATTATCAATACAAATTTCTAATGCTCTCAGAATTAAGGATTAAATGCAACATTTTAGAATAAAACTACACAGTATCATTCTAAAATGTGTATTTTATCTCGGAATCATTCTGTGGAATCTATCCTTTCTTTTACTGTGCCATATCAGATTTTCCTTCCCTTTTCATGACAAGGTATCTTCTAAATAAGCAGAAATCCTATTTATAGAAAATGACAAAGGAGACAAAAATCCAGTCCAATAAATGTGTAGAAAAGTCCAACTCATTTTATGGATTGAAATAATTTAACAAAAAAGATAAATTGCAACCTATTTAACAAGTTTGAAAAACAGCATAGTAAGCACTGTGGAAAAATAACTAAATTACATTTTAAGATTTCCTGTGCCTACTGTGTGTAAGATACTGTGCTAGTGCTTTATAATGCATTAAAATTCAACATTAACACAAAAAAGGTTTAAAATTATATTTAAGATCTATTGCAGTCTTTAAAAGTCATTTTTTTTTTTTTTTTTTTGCGGTACGCGGGCCTCTCACTGTTGTGGCCTCTCCCGTTGCGGAGCACAGGCTCCAGATGCGCAGGCCCAGCGGCCATGGCTCACGGGCCCAGCCGCTCCGCGGCATGTGGGATCTTCCCGGACCGGGGAACGAACCCGTGTCCCCTGCATCGGCAGGCAGACTCTCAACCACTGTGCCACCAGGGAAGCCCTAAAAGTCATATTTTTTAAATGATACAAATGAACTTATTTACAAAACAGAAACAGACTCACAAACAAATTTATGGTTTTCAAAAACAAATTTATGGTTACCAAAGGGGAAACGTAGGGGGAGGGATAAATTAGGAGCTTGGGATTAACATACACAGACTACTATATATAAAATAGATAATCAACAAGGACCTACTGTATAGCACCGGGAACTCTACTCAGTATTCTGTAATAACCTATATGGGTAAAGAGTCTGAAAAAGAATGAATATATGTATAACTGAATCACTTTGCTGTATACCTGAAACTAACACAGCATTGTAAATCAACTATACTCCAATAAAAAAAATACGGTATATTTTAAAATTTTCTAAGAGTTTGATATAATTAGAAATCCGTATTTTGATATGCAACAATGTTCTTAAAACTGCTAACTTTCACTCTACTTCAAACAACTGCTTTAGAACTCTGAAAGTTCGTATACAGTGATTGTATTTAGAATAGGAGAATTAAACTTGTGAAATACTCCTCTCAAAGGAGTTGTCACTAAACATTGTATCATATGGCACTCAGTGGACAATCTGCCCAACACATTCTCATCTTGTGATAAAATTTATTATCACAGTTACTAGTTGCAGAAACACCTATATTATATGTGGCCTATGCTAATTACTTTGATCAAATTACAGGAATGCATTACTATATGTCATTTAGCATATACATCTTGCCCACTTTTGAGCCAGATATTCACTGTAGACATGTACTACGTTGAGAAACATAGTTTCATCTTATATTAAAAATATTTTTGCTTTCTAAGCCATATATTTCAATGCTAATGGTGTGTTTATCCTTTTAAAAAATTCTGTGACTTTTGACAAAATTATTTTCTGTGAAAATCTAATTCTAGAAAGTATTTTTTTAAATTTTCATAAGAAAGTTCTACCATCATTCTCTTTTTATAAATGAGGCCACAGGCACTTTGGGAGTTGGGAATGGGGCTACCTTTTAAAGTTTCAACTTAATGATGGTGAGAGCATTAGAATTCAGCGTTGCCAACTGCTCTCAGTACCCTCCTCTACTTTGAGCCAAGTAAGAAAACAATTTTAAGACGGTTCTAATAATTTTTTCAAACTTCTGCAACTTATACAATCATTACCTACATGCTTAGTCTTTTCATTTTCCTTAGAGGTGTTTAAAATAATTTGATCCTGTATATTGAAGTATGAAAGATAGAAGAGATTTTTAATTTTTTATTTTTCTTAAATACGGGTAAAATATCTTGATAAAAGCAATGATTTCCTGATTTCAGCTATCAGAGTAACGAAATGTGATTGGTAGTTGTTATGTTACTGGTTTACGCATTTAAAGGTAGTCCACGATTATTAACATTAACGTATATGGCTAATAAGAAAGCATAGCCTTGTTGCAAGTAAATTTGTGTTGTTCTGTATCACTGTTGGAGAGTGAATCTATTAAAAGACAGCTGAGTCTAGCTAATAATAACAAAGGAGGTAAGATTCCACTGACAGGAAATAAAATAAATAATTTTCCTTTGGAGTGTTAGAAGGACAAACTTACTTGTAATAAACATAAATAATATTTTTCTTCTTGCTTAATAAGATACTCACTGGTCATTACGAGACATAAAGTAATCCTGTTTTCTTCTTACATTACCTATGTGTTCATAAACATTTTAATTGTATATATCATATGTAAATATACATCTTAGCAACTACTCTTCCCTTCTCTGTCTTCCACAATAATACCTATCACAATTAAGTACCTGCTGTATGTTTAATAAACACATCCTCTCAGAAACCCTTTCTGGCAGATATTTCCATTCCCTTTTTGTGGAAGCCAAAGTTCTGAGGTGATGTGTATGTCCCCACAGTCACTAGGGCAAACAGTAGCAGAAACAGGTTTGAATCCAGGTCTTTGTGGTTCACTCCATGGACTGCAGTAACTCCCTCAGTTCTAGAGGACCGCCCTTCCTACCTGCACTCAGAATCTCATTTTGTTTTGTTAACAGTAAGGTGAAGATTGTAGGAGGTAAATTCTGTACATCTAGCACAGGGCCTGGAAGTTTATACACAGTCAATAAATGTTAACTCATTACAAGCACTGCAAGAATACGCGTTAACATCTACCTTGTTCCACACCAACACTACCCATGAAGCTAACTAAACTAATTCATGCTAAGATATGAATGACTACTAAACATCCTTCTTGTCCTCTGCCTTCTTATTAACCTAACTGAAAAATCTCAGAAGAATTTCTTTCAAATTAGAACTTAGTAACCCAATAATTATCCAATTAATAGCAGCTAAGAAAACAAAAGGAAACAAATAAAGAAATACTGGTTAAAATTATTTGGGGTGAGTGGCAATAAAAGACATAGTTAAAATAATACTATAAAACCACAAAATATGCTTTTAACTGAGCACTTTAAATGAAAATCTATAAGTAGACATACAGTGATATATCTATATCCAAATCTTACTATGTATATATGTGCATACATACACACACCACACTGGATATCTCTGTCTCTATCCTTCTCTTTCTCTCTCTTTTTCTATGTATCTAACTCTATATACAGATATGTACACGCATGTTTATGTACGTTTATCAAAACTTACAATCTTTCAGTCATATTATATGAAGGTATACCACAAATCAGGTCATATCCTTAACACATAAGATTTATGTAGAAAGATTCGTTGTAGCACTGAGAACTACAAAACAGGTGTTAGATGAATCCTCAGAATTAGTGTTAAATGGACATTTCACTAAATCTGTTTTATAAGTGTAATTTATTGCCAACATTTTATGGCATCATTATTATACGAAAGTGATATAATCATTTCTTGCCATTAAAATGTAACTTTATATTGAACATTCCATATATTATAAATCACATCTAATCATATCAGAAATAATATTACTAAGTTTAAAATAAAGAGAGTATGTTTGTTCCTGTTTTTGTTGATGACAGAATTTGTCATGTAGCCTTAGATTTCCAGATGGAGGTGTCATTCTGAAAGTCATCACTGGAGGATTAGATAATTAATTGTATTAAAAACCTGTGTTTTCACTTTCACAATACGAAACACATTTTGCTTATTTTAATGAATTCTGTACACTCGTAAATCGCTTCAACTGGAGATGAAGGTTGTATATGCTCAGACAAAACTCATAAAAACATTTCCAGTAAGCATTTCTTTTAGTTACTAGAATTCAGAGTCCAACTCTAAATCTCAATAATATCATAGCAGTGTATTTGCTTTTGAGGTTTTTCTTCAATTTTGCTTTTACTAACTGTACAAAATTCCATCTAAAAACATACATGAGAATTAAGAATGTATTTCACAGGTTTAAAACTAGACAAAATCATGGGTATATTGTGAACACAGAATTCTGAATTGTAAGCGGGATCAAAGTTGAAACACTAATTTTTTCCAAATAATCAACCCTAATATATACTTAGAGAAAACAGTATATGTTTATATTTATATCCTAGTTTATTGAAAACAAGGTGAAGCAACTCATAACAGTCATTTTTTATTAATATTGAATTAAATGAATAATATGCTTAAGGAAAAAAAAACACCTCAGTGAGCAGTTTTAACATTAAGGATCACTACTAAATTCTGAATCAAGTAATTGGGTATATTAGATGACAGATATACCGATGGAGAGATATATGAATGGACGGATGGATGGATGGATGGATGGATGGATGAATCAACTGAGTGATCCACAGATAATTACACACACAAAGGGAGTGTAGAAAGGAGGGAGGGATCATTTACTATGGTTTTGAAACATCTGTTAAAATTAACAGTGGATTTATATTACTTAAGTTAGAGATGTAAAATATGTTAAGGCAACTTTGAAGGTGTTCATGTTTTTAATAAATTTAAATTTTAGAGCAAAGACTGTAGTTGCAATCTGCACAATATATCTTTAAATAGACTTTGCTCTGGAATAATGCTGGGAAAATCTCGATTTCACATATTTTTTTCTACTGGACATTTCTGAGTCTTTGAACAATATGTAATTGTGCCTTTACAGTCTTCAAGGCCTTTAGTTATTATGTTATAGAGACCTAATAATTACTTTATTTCCTCTGCATAGAGGCCAAGTTATGTATGGAAATCTGAGTTAGGTCAGTCAACCCCACAAGGTAAGCAGCCACCAGAATCTTTCCACAAATGAGAAAATAAATGAGGGAGGAGGAGGCCAGAGGAAATGGTATGGGAAGACAGAACGACAAGAAGAAACTTGTGCTTGTTTTTACTTGTTTTGTTCTGTTCGCATCTTTGGTATATAAGCTTGCCCAGGTAAAGAAGGTTGATACCTCAGAGCAAGAGAAGCATCCTTTCTGGAGCACTGGGTCAGTTACAATTAGGCTGTGTTTTTCCTCAGCCACTAGTCTGCTCTCATAAATAAGGCATCAAGTTGGGGTCTGAGATCAGAAGAGAGGCTGTGGATCCAAAGGGCCCACCTTCCTCTGGTTTCCCTTCCTGCTGCCCACTTCTCCTCTAATCTACTTCTGAAAATTTCTTTCAAAAATTTCTTCCTCCTTCCCTCCCTAGTTTCCCCCCCCTCCCCTCCCCTCGTTTTCTTTTGTCAGTCCAAGCTCCAGGGCATTCCCTTGCCACAGAATACAGTCTTGGCTGTCAGCTTCTTATTGGACTCCAGCTATGTGGTCTATCCCAGTTCGTGGCCCAAATCCAAATGGGATACGCTGGTAGCACTGGCTAAGTTTCACCATTGTTTGGTCTATCATACTAACATATCTTAGGTTTAGCAAGGTAATCCTCACTCTTCTCATATTGTCACTTTTGCCATATATCTCTGTCTTTTTTCTATCTTTTAATTCAGTGAATCAATCTAATTCAGTAAATCAACATTTATGTGCAATTTTTTTAACACAGAAACTTCTGAAGATGTCACTAAATAATTCTGTCAAACAGGAAGTTCTGCCATACACAGTAGAAGACCACTAGAGAGAGTCTTATTTAGCTGTCATTGAAGCAGATATGCCACTTCTCTGACACTTTAAAAAAATGTGGAGAAGTAATTTGTTTTATCCTAATATATTTTGTATTTCTCCCTAAGCACTTTTTTCTCCATATTATCAGTAAATAGATTCCTTTAGAAAAAGAATAGTCAAGACTCCACTGAATTATAACATTGAACTGAACCTCTTCTAAGAGTCTGACAGTCTCTGATATAATACGTATTTGTTTTCACTGTGACCATGATGATGAAACTGACAGGACTGAACTAAAATGCCATGAGAGATGTTTTCCTTCTCACATTTCTAACTGTAAATAATATTTCTGCCAAGATATTTATAAGAAAACACACTTTTGATGCATCGAAGAGATCATATAAAGCTTAAATACTTAATATAAATGTCAACTTTGAGAAAAATAAGAAAGATTTTTGGAGTTTATTTTTACTTTCCCATCCATTTCCATTAGGAATCTCTGAACATCAAAATTTTAAAAATATTTTTGCCTCTAAATCCTATTCGATGATGTCTAATATAGTTTATCTTTTCAATCCTCAGTAGTTAAACTCTTTTCCAAAGAGTATAAATAATCAAGTTGCAGATTCTAAACTCTATTAAATAGTTAAAAAGAAAACAAAGAGTTAAAC